>NC_133620.1:17188964-17376464 GCF_048593235.1 Sminthopsis crassicaudata | reverse complement strand
ACAAACCTATTGGAACTGGCCTGAATCACGTCACTGTTGAAAAGAGGCACATCCATCACAGGTGATCATCACATAATTTTGTTGCTACCATGTACATTGTTCTCCTGGTTCTGCTCATTTCCCTCAGCATCAGGCCTTTTTAAGTCTCCCCAGGCCTCTCTGAGATCATCCTCCTGGTCGTTTCTTACGGAACAATAATATTCCATACCATTCATATACCACAATTTATTCAGCCATTCTCCAACTGATGGGCATCCACTCAGCTTCCAGTTCCTTGCCACCACAAAAAGGGCCGCCACGAACATTTTTGCACGTGTGTCACTTAGATTCTTAAAGCAACCCTTTGAGGCAGGTGCTAATATCATCCCCTGCCCCCTTTTCAAGATGAAGAAATTGAGACTGGTGGAGTGACTTATCTAAGGTCACAGTCTGAAGTGTGATTCACACTCAGCTTTTATCTCTGCTTTTCTTGTTCAAGGGTTATATATTGTTCTCTCTATCTTTTCTATGGCTTAGGCTGGCAAACAGAAGAGCCATGGAATTAAGAAGCCATCTGATTGAAATCTGTAAAAACCTAGTTGGAGAAAGATTGAACATGGATATTTCTTTCTTTTAAAACATTATTAATTTTCCACATTTCGTTTTATATCTTGAGTTCCATTTTCTCCCTCTTTTCCATTTTTCCTCGCTCCCCAATGACAGCAAACCATCTGATACAGATTATCCATATTCAATCACATTAAACATATTTCCACATTAGTCTTGTTGTGAAAGAAGAATCAGAACAAAAGAGAAAAATCACAAAGAAAACACAGTAAAAAGATGAACGTCATCTGCTTCTATCTGCTTGCAGACTCCATGGTTCTTTCTCTGGATTTAGATAGCATTTTCCATCAAGGTCTTAGAATTGTCTTAGATCATTGTACTGCTAAGAAAAGCTGGGTCTATTCACGTTGCTCATCCTCACAGTGCGGATGAGTACAATCGAACACAGATATTCCCGAAATCCTGGTATGAACTTGGATCCTTACTGAAGCTTGAAAGAGGTGACTTTAGGATCCAAGAATAATGGTTAAATAGTTAGTATTGCACAGATTAGCAGGCAGTAAGCTAGAATGCATGTAAGAGTGGTAGGTAAAAAGTGCCAATGGGTTTAAGAAAGGGATGGACAAGCAAAAGAACTCTGGGAAATGAGTGCGAACCACTACATAGCATTTCCACTGCCTCTGTTTTTGTCCACTTGAATTTTTGATTTTCTTCTTGGGTTATTTTTACCTTAAATGATCCCCACATCTATAGAACTGGTTCAGATTTTTTGCTTGAGCTTCACTTCCATGTCTCTAACGGAATACTGGCTATCTTGTATGTTCCATTGTCATCTCGTACTCAAGAGATCCAAAATGGAACTTAAAATCTTCCCCTCTCAAATGATCCCTTCCCCAAATAGCCATATTTCTAGTGAGGACACCAGCAACATTTTACTCCCCCAGGTTTAAGCTTTGGGGTCAGTTTCTGCTCTCTCACCATTTTCAATGAGTCCCCAAGTGGAGAAGATTCCAAGGCCACAGAATTATTTTCATCTGCCTCCTTTCCACTCATGTGGTCATTGCCCTAGTTCAGGTTACCATCGTCTCTCTCTTGGATTATTGCACAGCCTGCTAATTGGACACTGAGCTTTCAATTGCTTCCTTCTTTTATCTGTCCTTTGAAAAGCATCTATAATTATTATCCTAAAATGAAGATCTAATTATGGCACTCTCCTCTTTAGGGCCTTCAATTTCTCCTTAGTGCCTTCAGGATAAAATATAGGGTCCTTAGTGGGATATTTAAAGCTCAACACAAGCTGGCACCAGCTTACCTTCCCAGACTTATTTTAAAGTTTACTCCTTCATGGTCTCCATCTCAGACATTAGAGCTCATTCAGCACTTCTAACCTTAGCACTTTATGCCCCACCTGTATGCTTTTGTCCAGAATGCTCTCCCTTCTCCTTTCCACCTCCTTGCCTCCTTTTCAGGATTGTCTCAGGTTCCACATGAGTCTTTTGCTTATCCCCTTAGTTGCTTTTTTGTTCTACCTTATCAAATTATTTAGTAAATCCTATCCAATTATATGCTATATTTCCAAGTAACGTATAATCTTCTTGTCAGGGACTGTCCTATATTTTTGTCTTTTTGTTCTCCTGCACTAGGCAGAATGGTTTCTGTGTAGTTGGATGTAATGAATACTTGTTAGTATTTTTATTTTATATTAATTAATATCAATTTAATCAATTTTATATTAATTAATATTAGTATTTTATAGATGAAAAAACTGAGAGGAAGGAAGTTAGCCCAGATAAGAAAGTAGGAGGTAGGCAATAAACCAAGAGGCAGAGCCATGACTGGAACTTAGCACTTCTGACGTGGAATTCTGTGTTCCTTCTTCTACATCTCCTTCAGGTTTGAGGGAGGTATAATGCTTGTTTTGCATGTTATAAATGTATCATTATTATTATTATTATTATTATTATTATTATTATATCCCAAGGTCTATAAATGGAAAGTATATTTGTTTTCTTCCATATGTTGCCGAGACCATAGTTTAAGGCAGAATATTGGCTTTCGAATCTTGCCTGTGTCTGAGTGCTCACCCTCCATATCTTTGCCTTTAGAATCTTGAGTTTCCTTCAGAAGTCAAGTAGGACGTCTTTTTGGAGTGATCCTATCAGTCATTAATGCCTCTCTATAAGGTAACATAACATTATGTTACTACACAATACAGACACACACATAAAACATGTGTGTATTCTATGTGTGTATACATATACATCTATGTGTATATATCTCCATATATGTATAATAAGGGCCCAATAAATACTTGTTGATTGGCTAAGGAATTATTTAAAAAACCTTTGTTTTCTCCAGCACCTAGTAGAGTAGTATTAAATAAATGCATGTTGATTGATTGACTGTCCAAAGTTTAGCCTGTGGCAAATTGTACTCATAATTAGGGATTTCCAGTTAGCTTCTGCTATAATTCTTTCTGGTCTTGTATGCTCACATCTTTGCTCCTCTCAAGGTATTTATTCTGTGTCTTATTTCTTAGGGGTTGATAAACTGAGCTGCTGCGGGGAGTAAAGCTTTACCTTTTTCACCTCTTAATTTAATATATATATATATATATATATATGTATATATATATATATATATATATATATATATATATATAAAATCTATCGAAGTCAACTTATATCTTCTGTTTATGCAAACTTCTTCCAACGGCCTTTGTAGTGATGAAGTTCTTACAAATTACAAGTATTTTCTTTCCGTGTAAGGATGTAAGCTGTTTAACTTATAGGATTCTTTATGTTTTCTTCTTTCCTGTTTACCTTTTTATGCTTCTCTTGGGTCTTGTATTTGCAAATCAAATTTCCTGCACATTTCTGATCTCTTTCATTAGAATGTTTGAAAGTATTCTATTTCATTCCCTATCAATCTTTTCTCCTGAAGGATTATGGCCAGTTTTTCTGGATATATGATTTTTGGTTATAATTCTAACTTCTTTGCCTTCTAGAATATCATATTCCAAGCATTCTGATTCTTT
This sequence comes from Sminthopsis crassicaudata, assembly GCF_048593235.1. Taxonomy (NCBI): domain Eukaryota; kingdom Metazoa; phylum Chordata; class Mammalia; order Dasyuromorphia; family Dasyuridae; genus Sminthopsis; species Sminthopsis crassicaudata. The sequence continues at coordinate 17,372,881 of NC_133620.1, read as the reverse complement.
AATGTAAAAGATGCAAAATCTGGTATAATCTTGAGTGTGGCTCCATGATACCTGGATTGTTTTTTCTTGTCTTTTTGCAATATTTTCTCTTTGACTTGGGAATTCTGGAATTTGGCTCTATTATTCTTGGGGGTTTTCATCTTGGGATTTCTCTCAGGAGGATTTTCTCTGTCAGTGGATTTCAATTTCACCTTACCATCTGGTTCTAAGATATTGGAGCAGTTTTCCTTGATTAGGATATTCCTAGGATATTAGGGCAGATTTCCTTGAAGTATGAAGTCCAGGCTTTTTTTTTTTTTTTTTAAATCATGACTTTTAGGTAGTCCAGTAATTTTTCTTTTTTCTTTTTTTAAGGTTAAACATGTACATTCATTCTTCTACATATTTCTATATGTCATGTTGGGAAAAAATCAGAACCAAAGGGAAAAGGCCACAAGAAAGAAAAGAAAAAGAAAAAAGGGTGAAAATAGCATGTTTTGATTTGCATTTTGTCTCCATAGTTTTCTCTCTAGATGCAGGTGGTATTTTCCACTCGGTTTTATTGGAATTGCTTTAGGTCATTGAATTATTGAGAAGAGCTAAATCTACCATAGATGATCATCATACAATCTTGCTCTTGCTATATGCAATGTTTTTCTCAGTTTGGATCACTTCACTCAGCATCATTCCATGTAAGCCTTTCCAGGATTTTCCGAAATCAGCTTGTTCATCATTTCTTATAGAACAATAATATCCCATTACTTTCATATATTATAATTAAAGGAAAGAGAGGATGAATATTTGTCAGTGATGCTATAGAAGGATTTCTACTCAAATATAGATAGGCCTGGAAGATTCCTGAGGTCCCTTCTCATTTTGGGATTTTGTAGCTAAAAATATTTACTTCCTACAATTTATATGATTACTATACTACTATAATCAGAGTAAGAAGTGGGAAGTAAGAATAGGGGGTGAATGGAGTAAAATATAGAACACAAGTAGCAAGAAGCATGGAAAGATGGATGAATAAAGCATGGCCCAGTTTGGAGTCAGGGAGTAGCTGGAGAGAATGGATTGTTTAAGCTTTCATACTTAACTTTCTAGTTAAGACAAATGGGTCCTAGGATAGGAATTCCAAAGATGAATGGATTACCTTCTCCAAGGATTAGAAACATAAATTCCAGAGATCTGGCAAGGAGATCCTGAGGGGGACTTTACACACCCTGACTATTTTTTCTTTTATTCTTTTCCATGCTTTTGTCCTACATGGGCCTACTATTGCTACTGATTATATAGGATTTGTGGAAGAATGTGCCCTAGCTTTTTTTTTTTGGAAAAATGTTTTGATGCTATTTTTCTTACTATGGGATTTTACAAAACGCCTTTAATTTGTTCTAATTTTGTCCTCTGGTTGAACTAAAAAGGTAAACACATTCAGTGGGGGCTCATGAATGGATAAGCCATAGAGGACTTTGTTCTCTGGAGGACCCATCGTGTAAGCTGGGTAGTTCCTCCAGATAATACGCTCTGTTCTAGGATTCCATATTCTCACTTTCTCTGCACTTGAACGTTGTGTTTAAGTTCCAAGGTCTCTTTCCATACAGATAATCCATGTGTGTGTGGATCTAATTCTAACATGATATGGCCTAGGGATCTAATCCAGCTCTCATGTTCTATGATCCTCAGCTGTCAGAGAAATTTTGATAGATTCTAATTCTTAGCTAAGATAATGACTGCTGATTAAAGGGGATTTTGTGAACATTCCCTAAAAGCAGGTACATTTGCAAATGAGGGTTTGTTGGCATATGGTATTTGGATGATATAATTTTCTTTAATTGAAAGTGCGATCTTAACCAGATCATTTTGCAAAACCCCAAACAAAGACATCTGCTGTTGTTTTTGTTCTTTTTCTGAGCAAACAATCTTGTGGAAAATAGGAAGGAATGAAGAAAATGCCAGAAAAGTTGTAGATTGGAAAAATCTAGGACCATAAAGGGGGGGGTAGTGATTAACTAAATTTGACAAGTAATTTCCTCAGCAAATCATCCTGTAAAATTTGGACATATTGGAACTCCAGGCTAGACTTTTTTGTCAGCTGATGAAAAGGAGAAAAAGAGTTCATCTACTGGGTTTGATTACTATTCAGTGCATTGATCTGCTCTCTCTAGAAACCTGACCTACAGACAGAGACTCCCTACTGTGATTTCCTAGTGTCTTCTAAGTCATGTACAAATCTCTTCAAGTGGCGTTTGAGGCCCTCCATATTCTTTCCAATAATATCTAAGACTTCCCTGTCTGGAAGCTAATTATTCCCAGTCTGATCCCAACCTATCATGTTTAATTGATTTCATTTCAATTCCTCTCTCTCTCTCTCTCTCTCTCTCTCACACACACACACACACACACACACACACACACACACACACACACACACACACAATTTATTTTAACATTAAAAAATTTAAATCATATTTTATTTTCTCTTAATTAATTGTAAAAAATTAAATAATCATTAAAAAATTGAATTACAGATTCTCTCCCTCCTACCCTTTCCCCCCTCAACTGCTTCTGCCCTTCTTCTTCTCCCCTCCCTCATTCCCATCCTGTCTTTTATCCCTACCTCCTCCCTTTCATTTCTCCTCCCCCCTTACTGAGACAGAAAGCAATAATCTGATATAGGTTATTCATGTGCAATCATGTAAAACATTTCCATATTAGTCATGTCAGACACTCAAATTTCTACTCAAGTTGGAGAACATTCACAGTCCTGAAACTGGAGACTGGAAAGGACTTTGACAGCTATTATCTGGTCCAACCCATAGGCGAAAGCCGTCCTTGCGGCAGCTTCCAGTGACTGTCCAAGCTCTGTTTGAAAAGTTCTGAAGAGGCAGAACCCACGTGGACTGGTGGCTGGTTCTGCTTTCTTAAGCAGACGTCATGCAAATCTCATATTTCTTTGAGTCCCCCCCATCTTCCTCATCTCTTTGTGGTTCAATGATCTTCTGTCCTACTTGTATGCCATGATTTGTTCTTCCCTCGATAATGGAAATTCACTTTCTTTAAAGGCTTCTACCACCATAAGATTGATGCTTATTAACCTTTTGGCATATATCTATAAATATATCTATATCTATCTATCTATCTCTATCTATCTCTATATATCTATATCTATATCTCTATATATCTATATAGCATTTATTGGTATCTATTGGGTGCTAGGCAGTGTGCTGTGTGCTTTATATAACTATTATTTCATTTAATCCTTACTATGACCATACAAAGTAAGTGCTGCTAATACCCCATTTTATAGTTGAGGAAACTGAGGCTAACAGGTTGAGTGACTTGCCAGTCCCATAGATGACGTGATGTAGAATTTGCACTCATGTCCTCTTGATTGTAAGTTCGGTGACCTTCCCCCTCCACAACACTGGAAGAAGTAATAGGACATAAAGTTAAATGTCAGCAGAAACTTGTTTATAATTAGCGACTCCAAAAACCAAATTGGAATGTTTTGGGGTGGAGGGGGTTCCCCTTCTTTGGATACCTTCTAGAAAAAGATTGGGTGAGCACTTGTGGAGTAGAAGGGATTCTTCTCATGGTAGAGGTTCAGCTAGAGAGCTTCTGAGATCCTCTTCCACTCGGAAACTTTGAGATTCTGCACAAAATTCTAACTCCCACCTGTGCCTTTGAGACTGTTGTCCATACGTTGAATGACCTGTTTCTTTGTCTGTGCATTTAGAATCCTTAGCTTCCTTTGAATGAATGAATGAATGAATGAATGAATGAATGAATGGGTGAGTGAATGAGTGAGTGAATAAGTCCTGCTTTTGTAGGGTCTTCCATTGCCAGCCAGAGGAGTCTGAACTTCTCAGTGTCTTCTCAGGAAGAGCTCATACTTCCCTGCAAACAAGTGAATTCTCTTTTTAAAATTTCTTCAGGGGAGAAGGTTGCTGGGCCAGGGAAGGGGGTCCTGGCCTTGAACTTACAACTATCCCCACTGCTGGGTGCCTTCCCCTCCCCACACTGGCCTGGTCTCACTGAGAAATTTGGACTCTGCCCAATTGAGCTGAGAGTAGTAGTCACCATGATGAGCCCCCCCAGGTGGGATGTTGTTAAATGGGATGATTCTCCACGTATTTATTCATCAACAGAGACACAGCAGAGTATCTGGGTTTAAAGTCAGTGAGCCTGGGAGAGAATACCAGTTGTCTCTTTAAATGACCTTGGGGCCTCAGTTTCCTCAAACTTAAAATGAGGCATTTGGTTTTGACGTTATCCAAAGTTCTTTTCAGCTCTAAATTCTTTGATTAATGAATCAGGATCAATCCATGACATTTACAGGGAGTTTTAGTGTTTGCAAAGTACATCATGCACATTACTCATCAGAATCCCCCAACAGCCAGGAACACTCTCTCTTCATCTTCTTCTCTTATCATTCCTGATTTTCCCCTCAGGATTCAGCTGAAACATCACCTTCAGCTTCCCTTTCTCCTGCTGGAGTCTTGCTCTCTAAGGTCACCCTCCATCTACTTTATCCACCTGTTGTTTCCCCAGTAGAAAAGAAGCTCCTTGAAGGCAAGGACATTTCACCTGGGTTGGCTGGTTCTTGTCCTTCTTTCTCCAAGAAGACCAAGAGGATATGACTAGGTTGGGCCAAAGCAGAGCGTGTTCCATTGTGCCAAAAATGACCCACGCGAGCCCAATGTCTCTCACAGATCGGGCACGAAGAGTCCACGTGACCATTTGGAGGGGAGAAGGTTCTACATTTGTGCCCCCACATTTCTTTTAAGCTACTGCACTTTTGCTTTGAATTCTCTCTCACCTAAGTATTGATATTTATACCTGGTGCCTAATAGCCACTTAAAAACTCTTCTTGAGATTAACTACTTTCTGTGATTGTCATTAAGGAAAAGGTAAATACAGTGAGTATAAAAGTGAAAATATTGTCAAGGCAGAAAGAGAATTTGGGTTCAAATCCTAGCTTTTCCTCCCCATGTCTGACTTAGGCAAGTCACTTTTATTGACTGGGCCCCTGCTTCCTTTCTGTCAGATGAAGGAGCTGTCCTGAAGTGCCTTAAAACCCCAGATTTTAGCTCATATGATGCTCTTAATTCAAAGTCCTCTGCTGAAAGTGCCCTGGTTTCTTGTACCAACTCCATCCATCAAAAACTCATTTTTGTGTGTGTGCAAATCTCTTCTTCTCTAGATCTCATGTATTCACTTATAAAATAGGGGAAGTGTCACAATGCTCTTGGAGTTGCCTTCCAACTGCAAGTGTCTCTGATTCTATACCATAACCCCGGCCAGATGGGGAAATGTGACTGAAGTGAGTATTGAAATTCCCCCTCCAGCTTCTTTTCTAGCCTGCACGCTCATTGAATTATTCACTAACCCAAAGACTTCCCTCCCTCTTTTGTTCCAGTGGTAACTATCTCCATAATATTTGGAGAGAATCAGGAGGAAAGGGTCCAGGGCCTCTACAGGAAACATCTGCCCCATAAAACCCATTTTTGGAATCCTGTGTGGACATGAGCGGTGCACTTTCCTTGGAGAGCAAAATCCAAGTTGGAGTAAAGATCCCAAAAGGGAGAGAACATTTTGGAAAATAGAAGGGAGTTTTTTGCTCTCCCGCCTGACCCTCAGCTTCCTTTGGATTCCTTCCTGGAAGCCCTGCTATCATTCCAGAACTTTGTTGGGCTGTTGAAGGAATGAGGGATGCTTACCATGGGTAAGGAAGGCTCTAGGGGACTTGATGGAGTGCTCTCTGGAGACTAGGGATTCAGCATTTTCTGCTTAATCTTAAGAAAAAAAAAAAGAATAATGAGTGAGATGTGCAAAGAAATACACTGAAGATCAACATCAGGACAAATTTACTATTAATTCGAGCCGTTCCAGGGCAGACTGGATTCTTCAATGTCAGAGTTCTTCAGGCACCTGACACACATCGCCTGGCACATAGTAGGTGCTGAATAAATGCTTTTTTGATTGAATGGAAATGAACCATTTTTCCTTCGATGTCCAATTCTTTCCTAAAGGCTGAAGGGCTCGCTGCTACCTCAAAAGGCATCCATCGCTTTGTCTCGATTCTTCCTTTCCATTTATCGGAATCTACCCTTAATTGTGTGAGTATTCTAGCATTCCCTCTTCAGAGGAACAATAATAAAACCCCAGCTCCAATAACTAACATTTAAATACCACTCGCTCTGACCCAGGCCCTGTGCTCAGCACTTTATGATTATAATTTCATCAGACCCTCCCAGCACGGGTGGGAGAGCTAGCTCCTGGGGGGCTTGGGCCCCCGGCCTGCCGGCCCCACCCCACCCAGGCTTGGATTGTCCTCAGTGCAGCTGCGCCTTGCCCCTTCCCCCACTCCCCATTCTTCGGCCCGGCCCATTGAATTTGCCTCAGGTGCATTTATGGTTAGTCGTGGCTCTGCTCTAAGTACATGTTTCAGCTGAGTAATATGAGCTGAAGAAAAAAAAATCGTTTTATTGGTGCCCTGGAGCTGGGCTGGAGTCGCAGCTGTGGGGAGAGAGTGAAGAATGTTTTGGACTGGGGCAGCAGGGCTTGGGATTTAGATCTTCCCACAATCCCCTGTTCAGTGGATGCAGTCCCATCAAGTAAGATGCCCACAACAGAGAGAACAATTTTAGCAAGAATCCTAAGATCTCGCACTTTAAAACTCACACATGTTGTCTCATTTGATCCTCACAGCCACCCTGGGAGACTGGCTTTATTATGTTCTTCTCGTTTTTACAAATAAGCGGTAGAGGGACTTGCCCAGGATCACCTAGCTAGGACTTAGCTGCTGGGAATCTGGCCCAAGTCTTCTCCACTGGGTCACGTAGCTGCCTCTGGGTTAAGAGGAATTAATGAAGTACAAGGGGTGTCTACACCCTGTCATCCCTTGACAGCGTGAAGAAAATTCTCCAACCAGAGTGGAAGGGAGTGAGCATTCGCTGGGAAAGACTGGCCAGTGCCAGTGGCCTGCCAAGTTGAGGCGGGCAGCCCCTGTGGGGTGTGACCCCCATTCCCTCCCGGAGCGGAGGAGGGCGGGAGGGGATTTGGTCTCCCTCAGCTAGCTCCTTGCCTGCAGTACAAATGCCAAAGGAAGAGTTTCTTGTTCTGGGAGCTCCACTTTAAGGGAAGGAGGAAACAAAGGTAGGAGGTTTCAGCTGCAGGGCACATGTCAGAGCCCTGAGTTTCAGTGAGTCTGAGAAAAGGTCAAAGAGAAAGAAAGGGAAAAGGGAAGAAGGAGAAAGGAGCAGAGATACGCCCTGCCAAGGGAGATACACTCATACAGGAAGGAGCTTCAAGAGCTTCAACAGCAGCAGAGGAGAGAGGCAACTTCTGGTTCAACGGAGAATTAGCTCTGGGGTTGGAGAGCTGACCTGGGGAGAAGACCACGGAAGCCCCGTGGGGCAAGCCTCCCACCGGAGAAGTGTGACCCCAAAGAGGGCTCTGAGACCCCCAGGAGAGCTGTCACAACCTGATACTAAAGGCTTGTCGACTTGTGTTCAGCAGACACTGCCGATCTAGGCTAAATTTTGGGCCTGTTTGTATTTCCAGATCAGTGCTGTGTATATTTGTGGGAAAATGGACTCGGGAGTTTATGGGGGTGATGTTTTCTAGCAATTTTGAAAATATTTACTTCCATAGGATCTTGATTTCCATTTTTTTCTCTCCCTTTCTTCCTTCCCCCTTCCCCAAGACAATAAAAAATCTTATACTGGTTATATTTGTATAATCGTATTAAACAAAATTTCCACATTAGTCATTAAACTTTCTTTTATGTATTTTTCCTCCGTTTAGAATGCTGGCTCTGAGAAAACGGACTAGCCTTTTGTTTTGTTTTCTAATTGCTGCCCCAGACCTTAATACTTGTACTTGGTACACTGTAGGAACTTAATAAATGCTTTTCCATCCATCTCTCCACCCACCCGTCCATCCATCCATCTATCCAGGCAGCCTGCATTTTAATGGAGGGGACCACTTCTGGCTGCCATCTTTCCTAGGCAAAGGGATCCAGAGGGTACTGGACAGTGATGGCGTCAGAGGAGGGGAAAGAGAGAGAACGAGGATAAAGAAGAGAAAGAAAATAAACAGAAGAGGAAGAAAAAGGAGAAAGAGAGGAAGAGGGAGGGGGAAGAAGATAAAAGGGACTGGGTGGGACAGGAGGAAAAGAAAGTGCAAGAAGACAAATAGAAGGATCTTTGGAAGGAGGAGGTGGGGAGAAAGCATGGGAGGAGGAAGGGCAAAGGAGGAGAAGGAGGAGAGGAGATAGGAGGAGACATAGGAAGAGTCGGAGAAGAGAAAGAGAAAGGACAGCTAGGAGACAAGTGACTGGGAGGAGGAGGAAGGGAGAGAGGGAGGCAGAATCAAAAAGGAAAGGGGGAGGAGGATCCCGAGTGGGAAAAGGAGGAATTTGAGGAGGAGGAGGAGGGGTCCCAATATTTGCACAGGTGCATTGTAATAGAGCCTGTGGTGTGAACATTTTCCACTTCATTACTCCTGGACCCTTGCCCAGATTCTTCCCCTGTTTTCCAGAAGTCCCGGATTTTTTTTGGATCTCAGTGGTTCTTTCCTGGGGTTCAGAAAGTAGCCACAGCAGCAGCAGAAATAAGGAAAGTCAGAGTTGCCAGAAATATCAATGCTGGGTTTGTCCTGCCTGGTTCTGCTCTGTGGGGGCCGGGAGCAGAGGTGGAGCTAGAAGGTAAAAGCAGATGGGTCTAGGGCAGGGGTGCCAGGGGTGGAGGGCAGAGAACGGAGGGCCCATCTCTCCCCTCCTTTCCTCCAGGAGGTGAGGGCCCATCTCTCCCCTCCTTTCCTCCAGGAGGTGAGGGCCCGTTTCCCTCACCTTTCCTTCAGGAGGTGAGGGCCCGCTTCCCTCACCTTTCCTCCAGGAGGTGAGGGCCCTCTTCCCTCACCTTTCCTCCAGGAGGTGAGGGCCCGCTTCCCTCACCTTTCCTCCAGGAGGTGAGGGCCCTCTTCCCTCACCTTTCCTCCAGGAGGTGAGGGCCCATCTCTCCCCTCCTTTCCTCCAGGAGGTGAGGGCCCATCTCTCCCCTCCTTTCCTCCAGGAGGTGAGGGCCCTCTTCCCTCACCTTTCCTCCAGGAGGTGAGGGCCCTCTTCCCTCACCTTTCCTTCAGGAGGTGAGGGCCCTCTTCCCTCACCTTTCCTCCAGGAGGTGAGGGCCCGTTTCCCTCACCTTTCCTTCAGGAGGTGAGGGCCCTCTTCCCTCACCTTTCCTCCAGGAGGTGAGGGCCCATCTCTCCCCTCCTTTCCTCCAGGAGGTGAGGGCCCATCTCTCCCCTCCTTTCCTCCAGGAGGTGAGGGCCCGTTTCCCTCACCTTTCCTTCAGGAGGTGAGGGCCCGCTTCCCTCACCTTTCCTTCAGGAGGTGAGGGCCCTCTTCCCTCACCTTTCCTCCAGGAGGTGAGGGCCCGTTTCCCTCACCTTTCCTTCAGGAGGTGAGGGCCCTCTTCCCTCACCTTTCCTTCAGGAGGTGAGGGCCCGCTTCCCTCACCTTTCCTTCAGGAGGTGAGGGCCCTCTTCCCTCACCTTTCCTCCAGGAGGTGAGGGCCCATCTCTCCCCTCCTTTCCTCCAGGAGGTGAGGGCCCATCTCTCCCCTCCTTTCCTCCAGGAGGTGAGGGCCCATCTCTCCCCTCCTTTCCTCCAGGAGGTGAGGGCCCGTTTCCCTCACCTTTCCTTCAGGAGGTGGGGGCCCGTTTCCCTCACCTTTCCTTCAGGAGGTGAGGGCCCATCTCTCCCCTCCTTTCCTCCAGGAGGTGAGGGCCCTCTTCCCTCACCTTTCCTCCAGGAGGTGAGGGCCCATTTCCCTCACCTTTCCTTCAGGAGGTGAGGCCCCTCTTCCCTCACCTTTCCTTCAGGAGGTGAGGGCCCGTTTCCCTCACCTTTCCTCCAGGAGGTGAGGGCCCGTTTCCCTCACCTTTCCTCCAGGAGGTGAGGGCCCACTTCCCTCACCTTTCCTCCAGGAGGTGAGGGCCCTCTTCCCTCACCTTTCCTCCAGGAGGTGAGGGCCCGTTTCCCTCACCTTTCCTCCAGGAGGTGAGGGCCCTCTTCCCTCACCTTTCCTCCAGGAGGTGAGGGCCCTCTTCCCTCACCTTTCCTCCAGGAGGTGAGGGCCCGCTTCCCTCACCTTTCCTTCAGGAGGTGAGGGCCCATCTCTCCCCTCCTTTCCTCCAGGAGGTGAGGGCCCGTTTCCCTCACCTTTCCTCCAGGAGGTGAGGGCCCGTTTCCCTCACCTTTCCTCCAGGAGGTGAGGGCCCGTTTCCCTCACCTTTCCTCCAGGAGGTGAGGGCCCTCTTCCCTCACCTTTCCTCCAGGAGGTGAGGGCCCGCTTCCCTCACCTTTCCTTCAGGAGGTGAGGGCCCGTTTCCCTCACCTTTCCTCCAGGAGGTGAGGGCCCTCTTCCCTCACCTTTCCTCCAGGAGGTGAGGGCCCGCTTCCCTCACCTTTCCTCCAGGAGGTGAGGGCCCGTTTCCCTCACCTTTCCTCCAGGAGGTGAGGGCCCACTTCCCTCACCTTTCCTCCAGGAGGTGAGGGCCCTCTTCCCTCACCTTTCCTCCAGGAGGTGAGGGCCCTCTTCCCTCACCTTTCCTCCAGGAGGTGAGGGCCCGCTTCCCTCACCTTTCCTTCAGGAGGTGAGGGCCCATCTCTCCCCTCCTTTCCTCCAGGAGGTGAGGGCCCGCTTCCCTCACCTCTCCTCGAAGATCCAGCTAGATTGCCCCTAGAACACAGTGTCCCCCTAAGACACGGGACTCCTGGAAGAGAGTTCTGGTTACCTCCCCCTGGTTCTGTCTCTGTCCAAGCATATTCCCCAGACTGCAAATATGACAGCAAAGAGTAAAGAAGACCTTCCATATGAGATTCCTGAACTCCCCTCCCAATGCAAAGCATCTCCCGGGCTGCTCTCCACGTCCAGGCTGACACGGGGGCTCTGAGACATAGCGACCGGCCGGTCTGTGATGGGACATCAGCTTCACGAGGGCGGAGGCCATTTCCTTTTTTCTCTTTGCAACCCCAAGGCTTAGCCCAGTGCCTGACCCCTGGCGGCTCTAACTAATGATCTGCTGGTCATCCCCTCCACAAGTTCCTTCTCTCCCGGGTCCTGTTAACCCATCTTGGATCTCACCTTCTCTGTGAAATCTTCCGTGATCCCCATAATTAGGAAGACCCTCTGCCTTTGAGCCTTCACTGCCTTCTTGGTGCCCCTACCACAGTCTGTTTCCCTCTCCCAGGGTTTTGTATTCTTACCATCCTTCCTTTTACAGCATAAGGTCTTTGAGAGGAGGGACTGCATTATCAGCTAAACCTGGACCTCAACCCCAAGTCTTATGGACAGCAGGCACTTCATAAATGCTCTATGATATTAAAAAAAATTGTTGAGATTCTCATTTCTTTAGCATGGAAAACACTTGGTGTGAATCCTCCCTGCTCTAAAGGCAACTCTTGTTCAATTTACTTTCTTACTCCAGGTATTCTTCCCCCTTTCGGAGTCCTGGACTGGGCCGCCAGCTTGCTGAAGCCTGTTTTCCCTTGTTCAGAACAATGTTATTGAATACGTAATATTTACAAATGAATCCTATTATATTAAAATCCACCTCTCTCTAGACCAGTGGTCCTCAAACTTGTTAAACAGGGGGCCAGTTCCCTCAGACTGTGGGAGGGCCGGACTGTAGTAACAACAGAAGCTCACACTCTGTGTCCGCCCCTCAGCCCATGTGCCATAACCCGGGGGCACACAAACGTCCTCAGCTGCGATTCTGGCCCGCGGGCCGAAGTTGGAGAACTCCCGGTTACCAGAATATATTTCTAAAAAAGCTATGAATCCATCTCAGAATGTTGCCTGGAAGACCGAGAGGTTGTGTAATTTGCCTACAGTTACCACCGTTGTGTGTGTTCAAGTCAGCAACTGGGCCCATGCCTTTCTGCCTCCTTTTGGCACAGAGCCTTCCCTGATCATGTCCATTTTCTTCCTCCTCTCCCACCCTTTCTTCTCCTCCTATCTGTTTCCTCCTTTCTCCTCTTCTCCCACTTTCTTCCTCCTCCCTCATTCCTCTTTCTCTTCTTCTTCCATGTTTTCTTCCTTTTCTTTTTCTTCCACTCATCCTTTTCTTCTTCCTTTTCCTCCTGTTCCATCTTGTTCCCAATATCCTCTTCCCTTCTTTCCTTCCTTTGTTTCCTTTTCTTCTTCCTGCCTCTTTTCTCATTCCTTTTCTCTTTTTCTTTCTCGTCTTCCCTCTTCTTCCTTCTTCTCTTCCTCAGAAGACCCTCAGAATCCCTGCGCTTTGCCTAGATGGCAAGTAGAAATTGTCTCTCACCTTCAAATGTGAGCTGCTCTTTGAGTGAATGGATATGAACGGGTCTTGCTCTTGCATGAATGAGTGAAAAAATGAATAATTATGTACCAGCGTACTTCTCACATAGTAGGAGCTTGCTTAGATTTTTTTTTTTTTGTCTGCCCCTAGAAATAACTGGCAGAAATAGCAAAGAGGCTGAGTTAGCCTGGATACCAAGGGCTAGAATGAAGAAACAAACCTCAGTAGCTCCCTAAAGATGGGATGTCCAATGTCTAACGAGATGTTGAGATTGGGTAGATTGTACCGAGTAGAATGGGCTCCCATAAGATGATAGTGAGCTCTTCTTGCCTTCAGCCAAGGTTGGATGGCCGTATGGCGGTCAGGGATTCCTTTTCAGGATGTGCTGGTCCCAATGAGATGTGGCGGCCAGAAATGCTTGATGAGATACTGACTCAGCCCTTGGAGCCCCTAGATGCCATCCATAGCGGACTGGTTTTCTAGTGCCTGATCCATGAAAACAGGAATAAATTCATCTGAGAGCTTATAGCGAGCCTGGGGTTGGGGGGGCTAAAAGAAGGGCAGTATGGGAGATTTCTTGAATGCTGCCCAGAGGACTGACACATCTTCATATACTTACATTGGGTCCCTCAAACATAGAGTGATTAAGACCACAGAACATCAGAGCTGGGAAAGACTCAGAAAAGGCAATGTCACGAGGGGGAGGGGCCTTCAGGTATTTCTAGTCCATTTTCTAGATGAGAAAACTAAGGTCTAAAGAGTAAAAGTGACTTTCCTCACAATTTGCCCAGTTATTGAGTGTATCGAAATAATGTACGTACTTGTAAGAATGTGGCAGTGATTGCTTTTAGTTCATTAGGGCTCACGGAGAGGCTCCTCAACAGTGTTTGAAAGGAAGATGGGCCCAAAGCTCACTGAGTTCATACAGTTGTTTCTTTTGTTTTTTTTTTGAGAAATTCTGCTCTAGTCCAGACTTTTGCATGAACTAGGTGATTTTGCGCAACTCATTTGTTTATTTCTCCATTTCTTCTATAAAATAAGGATTGGGGTTAGAATCTGATATCTAAACTCTTCTGATTCTGACACCCCCTGTTCTAAGCCCCTTCCCAGCTCTGACATCCCCTGTTCTAAGCCTCCTCCCAGCCCTGACACCTTCTGTTCTAAGCCCCCTCCCAGCTATGACATTCCCTGTTCTAAGCTCCCTCCCAGCTCTGACATCCCCTGTTCTAAGCTCCCTCCCAGCTCTGACATCCCCTGTTCTAAGCTCCCTCCCAGCTCTGGCACCTTCTGTTCTAAGCCCCTTCCCAGCTCTGACACCCCCTGTTCTAATCCCCTTCCCAGCCCTGACACCCCCTGTTCTAAGCTCCCTCTCAGCTCTGACATCCCCTGTTCTAAGCTCCCTCCCAGCTCTGATATCCTCTGTTCTAAGCCCCTTCCCAGCTCTGACATCCCCTGTTCTAAGCCCCTTCCCAGCTCTGACATCCCCTGTTCTAAGATCCCTCCCAGCCCTGACCTCTCCTGTTCTAAGCTCCCTCCCAGCTCTGATATCTCCTGTTCTAAGCCCCCTCCCAGCTCTGACATCCCCTGTTCTAAGATCCCTCCCAGCCCTGACCTCTCCTGTTCTAAGCTCCCTCCCAGCTCTGATATCTCCTGTTCTAAGCTCCCTCCCAGCCCTGACTTCCCCTGTTCTAAGCTCCCTCCCAGTTCTGACTTCCCCTGTTCTAAGCTCCCTCCCAGCCCTGACTTCCCCTGTTCTAAGCTCCCTCCCAGCCCTGACCTCCCCTGTTCTAAGCTCCCTCCCAGCTCTGACATTCCCTGTTCTAAGCTCCCTCCCAGCCCTGACCTCCCCTGTTCTAAGCTCCCTCCCAGCTCTGACATTCCCTGTTCTAAGCCCCCTCCCAGTTCTGACTTCCCCTGTTCTAAGCTCCCTCCCAGCTCTGACATTCCCTGTTCTAAGCCCCCTCCCAGTTCTGACTTCCCCTGTTCTAAACTCCCTCCCAGCCCTGACTTCCCTTGTTCTAAGCTCCCTCCCAGCCCTGACCTCCCCTGTTCTAAGCTCCCTCCCAGCTCTGACATTCCCTGTTCTAAGCCCCCTCCCAGCTCTGACATTCCCTGTTCTAAGCCCCCTTCCAGCTCTGACACCCCCTGTTCTAAGCTCCCTCCCAGCCCTGACTTCCCCTGTTCTAAGCTCCCTCCCAGCCCTGACCTCTCCTGTTCTAAGCTCCCTCCCAGCCCTGACCTCCCCTGTTCTAAGATCCCTCCCAGCCCTGACCTCTCCTGTTCTAAGCCCCCTCCCAGCTCTGACATTCCCTGTTCTAAGCTCCCTCCCAGCTCTGACATTCCCTGTTCTAAGCTCCCTCCCAGCTCTGACATTCCCTGTTCTAAGCTCCCTCCCAGCTCTGACACCCCCTGTTCTAAGCTCCCTCCCAGCCCTGACACCCTCTGTTCTAAGCCCCTTCTCAGCTCTGACCTCCCCTGTTCTAAGCTCCCTCCCAGCTCTGACCTCCCCTGTTCTAAGCTCCCTCCCAGCTCTGACATCCCCTGTTCTAAGCTCCCTCCCAGCTCTGACATTCCCTGTTCTAAGCTCCCTCCCAGCCCTGACCTCCCCTGTTCTAATCTCCCTCCCAGCCCTGACACCCTCTGTTCTAAGCCCCTTCTCAGCTCTGACCTCCCCTGTTCTAAGCTCCCTCCCAGCTCTGACCTCCCCTGTTCTAATCTCCCTCCCAGCTCTGACATCCCCTGTTCTAAGCTCCCTCCCAGCTCTGACACCCCCTGTTCTAAGCCCCCTCCCAGGTCTTACATTCCCTGTTCTAAGGCATATCCCTGTGATTTTGATATTTATCAAAGCAATCTGACATCTTCTCTCGGGCTCACAAGAGTTCTCTGGGATGCAGAGAAGGTCACGTAGCCAGGGTGTTTCATGCTAGGTTTTAAAGTCAGGGCTTTCCAGCTTTGAGACCAGCTGTTGCCCCCAAGCCCTTCGTTCTTCAGTCTGGGCAGCCCCACGATGGCCATTTTCAAATACAGGCGACATGGGCCGCCACGTGTGGTCCTCCCTCTAGCCTGGCAGGCTTGAGGTGGAGCCTGGAGGCCCGGAGTCCCACCTCGAATCTCCAGTCCCCTTCCCGACGCAGAGTATGGATTCCGAGTTTCATTATTTCACCGTGGAAGGGGAGTTGCCAGGGAAACCCAGCAACAAATATACAAGAATGTTTTGGCGAGGGGCCCCTGTCCGTCAGACAGCTCCTGCTCTCTGAATGCTGGCTTTGTACTGGATCTTCTTCTCACAGAGATGATGACTTGTCCCTGATTTTTCTAAAGAGTATTTGTGTTTTCTTTCTCCAGAGAAAAGGGAAAAACTACGAAAATCCCAAACACTCAGAAACCACTGACCCTTTTGTGGGGCTGACTGGCTCGGCCACTTGCCAAGGTGGCCCTTGGTCTTCGGTCAGACAGTGATGGTACCTTCTCCCATCCCCGAACTCCCCTGTCCCCTCACCACGAGGATGATGGGAGATGGTTTGGGTGGAGGCTGTGTTTATCCACCTGAGAACTTGATGTGGGCCTTTATCCCCTCTGGTTCCCATCTGTCTACCTGTATGTTGGAGGGGGATGGGAGGGAACGGGCCTTCAGTAACAGGTGTGGCCTTCAGGGCCCCCCAAAAGCATTGTTTTCCCCAGCCTTCCTTCATCCCTCTTCCAGCTGCATTTCAACTTAACCATTAAACTGCCAGTGCTCTCTTCTTGACATCTTTCAGCTGTTTGGCTTGATTTTGTTTCTTTTCTACTCTCAACTCTTCCCCTCAGCCAAACTAAACTAAAATATGAAGCAGAGTGATAGAGAGGGGAAGTGGGTAATTTTTTTTTTGACAACTGTAATTTTATGATGATTATGTAATGGAACAGACGCGCCTAGCCCTCCATCCACCCGGACTCCGTGGCCAGAGCCAAGCAAGTAGATGATTAATTATGGGCAAAGCCAGTGTTGTTGTATTGAAATTCTCAGGGCACTTGGTGGAATGGGGCCTGGATCAGGAATCAGGAACTGGGTCTTTCTGCTTCTCTGCCAGCTCGCCGAGTGACCTTGGATGAGCCGGCTGGACTTGGAATCAGGAAGACCCAAGTTCAAAAGCCGCCTCGGCAACTGGATGACCAGGGGCAACTCACAACCTACTGGACCTCAGTCTCCTTATCCAGAAAGTGAGGCGCTTGCACTAGATGGCCCTGGAGGCTCCTTCTAGATCTACATCTTCAATTCTATGCTCCTATGACTATTATTCTTTTTATTATTATTATAGCTTTTTATTTACCAGATAGATGCGTGGGCAATTTTTCAGCATTGACAATTGCCAAACCTTTTGTTCCAACTTTTCCCCTCTTTCCCCCCCCCCAAGATGGCAGGTTAACCAATGCATGTTAAAAATGTTAAAGTATAAATTAAATACAATGCATGTCTACATGCTATGACTATAATTCAATAGGCATTTATAAATACCTGTTTCAGCTACTATATCAGTGGGTATAGACACAAAGACAGAAACAAACACACAGACAAAAAAGTCTTCCCAATCCTCAAAGAGTTTATTACATCTATTGGTTCTCTCATAATTTCTAGACCTCAGTTTCATTACCTGCCCAATGGGGATGACTCTGGGACATTCAAAGGCAGAGTGTGGGTGAGGTACTTTTTCAAATGAACCATCTCCTGGTCTCTTTCGAGTCTCAGCTAAAAATCCTACTTTTCTGCAGTGCCCCTTGCTAGCGTCTTCCCTCTGAGGTGCTCTGCAGTTTCTCCCGTGTACATAGCTGGTTTGCGTGTTTTTTCCATCCTTAGAATGGGAACGTCTTGAGAGAAGAGGCTGGTTTTTGCCTTTCTATAATGTATATTTAGCATATTGTTTGCTACGCAGTAAATGCTTCACAAATATTTTTTGGAATTTCCTTGTTCATTCCTCACCTCCGCTTCTCGGGGCATCTCATTCCCAGGGCATTTCAAGAATGCACAGGAGGAAATACAATAAATTCATAAGGAGGCACAAACAAATGAATAGTGTTACCTTACTAAATTTAATGTAAAAGAAAAAAAAACACTACTCAAACTCTACAAGTATCTAAAAGTAAAGGTCTCTAATACTTCCCTCCCTTTTTGTTCTGAATTGTATATTGCAGTGGCCTTATTTGCGGATGATTATTGATTTATATAAAAAGAGAAAACTTGAAAAAAAATCCTAATTCCCTTCAGGATATAACACATAAGTATTTTTATTTTTACTTATTTTTTAAAATTTTTTTTTCATAAGTATTTTTTAAATCTTCACTTTCAATGATTAATTCCAACCTGAAATTACTTGTCATATATATATATATATATATATATACATACATACATACATATATACATATATATATACATATATACACACACATACATAAACACACTGGTGTTCGTATGGATGTGCATATAAATGTGTGTATACATGTATTGCAGGCTTACATGTGTGCTGGCATATATGTTTAAATAAGTGTATATATATATATGCATGTATATATATGTGTATGTGTCTGTATACACATACACACACACACACACACACACACACACACACACACACACACACACACACACATATATATATATATATTTGAAAAGATCATACTTTTCCTTCTCTCCCCAGTAATGGGTAATTTCCTTAAGAACAGGGGTGCTCTCAGAATTACATAATTGAAGGATTAGAAGGGAGTCCAGTGGACATCTAGAACTAGCCACACATTAAAAGAAATTCTCATTCCACTCTACTCAGGGAGTACTTTTCTGTTTGAAGATGTGGTGATGATAAGGAAGGCAAAGACTTTCTTGATTTCTTGTACTGGCTTTAGCTAATGTCATTGCCACACGAAGGGGAACTTTAAGAGGAACTATCTTAAACAAAAATCTCTTCCCTTCATCCTTTCAAAGAGACCAGTGTACAGGCTCATTCCTATCCCCGCTGCATGTGATGACCTTGACCCATTAGGTAGGGAGACTCTCCGACTACCTCTGTTCCACTAGTTTTTATTCCATACACATACTAAAAATTGCTAAGAAATGGCGATAAGACCAATTCCATCATCTGTTTCTCAGTTCACAACATGAATACTTCATTTGATTAATTTTGATCAGGGCTGATGTACTTGGACATAGTCTATTCATTTCACCTTTATCCTTCTAATCAGCTGTTAATTTTGGCCTTTGTTCTAATGAGTCAGTCGTCTGCTACTCACTGCTGATTCCAGGAGTAATTTTCTACATGTTAGGACACAGCCAATTTAATTTTTTATGATCTTGTTCAATACTTGCCATGCCTAGCTAGCTCCTTCCAATTCTTTTCTTGAGGAAAATATTGAAAACATACAGGAGGGAGTAATTTTAACTGTCCATAAGAAGACATCAGTCTTTTTCCTTTGTGTTTTCTTATCCATTCTGTCACTCTCTTTCATTTTAATGGATTGTTTAATCCATTCACATTTAAAGTGGCATTTAGAGGCAATGCAGTAGAGAGAGTGCTGGGTCTGGGGTGAGAAAGATTTCAGTTTAAGTTCAGCCTCAGACACTTACTACTGAATGACTCCGGATAAATTACTTCCCATCTGTTTGCCTCCATTTCCTCTTCTGTAAATCAGACACAACCATAGAACCTACTTCCCAAAGTTGTTGTGAGAGTCAAATGATAGAAAATGTATAAAGTGCTTAGTGCAGCGTCTGTCACAGAACAGTAATCAATAAATGCTTACTGTCAGCTCTAACTCTGTTTCCTTAAACTTATGAGAGTTAGGTTTATATTTTCTTACATTTGTGTCACTAGTATTCAGTTTCCCAAAGGTCAGGAGAGAATGACCCGAGTTCTGGGACTGAGGTCTCTGTTGGCTAGCCAGTAGTGCAGCCAGAAATGACCTCTCAGAGCCTGTCTAGCAGTAGCTGAAATCCCCACTAATCTAGAGGTTATGATGCACTTGAGTGGGAAATTGGTGGGACGGATGGTATGAAGAAACTGCATCAAGTCTGAGTCTATTCCCCCCAGGGATGGAGGAAGTTTGGGAGAAGGAATACTCCCAGCAGGTGAGGAGGAGGGATGTTTGTGTTTCTCTTCTTAGTTTATCTTCAAAATAAATATCAATTTGTGAAAGAAAATTTTTTTTTTTAAATCGACCTTGGACTAAGCACTTGGGGGGGGGGGTGATACAATTAACTCTTTCCCCTCATGGAGCTTTAAATCTCACTGTGGGGGGTAGAAGGCAGCTTGAATTTTAAATTAAATTTCTATGTGTCAGGCAGCGTTGTAGGCGTAGTTAACTAGTGGAGGTGGGAAGACACCAGGGGGTCCACTCCTGGACGTTCCCAGCAGGCTTGCTGGGAAGGAATAAGTCCTCTCCTCTCCCCTGCTTCACCCCCCATGCCATGGCAGACCAAGGCTGATGATCTCTAGTGATCTCGTTCTTTTAAACCCCAGAAGGAGGTTCCTGGAATCTCCCTCGTGGATGTCATTGTCTTAGATGATGGACATACAGGGGGACATAACGGAACAGTTCTGGTCTGTAAGGAACCGATGTATTCCTGGGATTGGGAGATAACATGGCACAATTATGTTACACAAAATGAGCTGCGGGGCTGGGGCTGGGGTGGAGGTTGTGGAGAGGTTCAGTATTAGACCTAATTGGTGCTCAGAAGGGAGATGGGGGGGAAGGGGGAGGGAGGAAGTCCCACTCATGGGGCAGCCCGGCCACAGAAGGACAAAGTAGGAGAAGGAATGTTTCCATGTCTTGTCCCAGTCACATCGAGTTCTTTCAGTGTTCTCCCTCTTCCTTTCTTTGTCGTCGAATTTCCGATGACTTTCCGAGCTCAGCACCAGTTCCATCATGTCCATGGAGCTATTCCTGATTTCCTGATTCCTTCCTCCCAGGTGCCCTCCTTTCCTAACCAACCGCGGCTTTCTTTCCATATTATTCTACGTAGACTTATGAATGTCTCTTTCTTTCTTTCTTTCTTTCTTTCTTTCTTTCTTTCTTTCTTTCTTTCTTTCTTTCTTTCTTTCTTTCTTTCTTTCTTTCTTTCTTTCTTTCTTTCTTTCTTTCTTTCTTTCTTTCTTTTTTTACAAGTCCCTTTCCTTTCTTTTGTATTATTATAACTTTTTATTGACAGTACATATTCATAGGTAATTTTTTTACATTATCCCTTGCACTCACTTCTGCTCCAACTTTTCCCCTCCCTCCCTCCATCCCTTCTCCTAGATGGCAGGCATTCCCATACATATTAAATATGTTATAGTATATCCTTGATACAGTATATGTGTGCAGAACTAACAGTTTCTTGTTGCACAGGAAGAATTGGACTCAGAAGATAAAAATAACCTGAGAAGAAAAACAAAAATGTAAACTATTCACGCTCATTTCCCAGTGTTCCTTCTCTGGGTGTAGCTGATTCTGTCCATCTGAATGTCTCTTTTAATAGAATTAAAGCTTTGAAGAGTTCCAAACTTGTTTCGATTTTGTTTTTAGATCTCCTCCTCCTATCATGGTACCTGGAATATAGTTTTACTGCTGTTTAGTTGTGTCCAACTCTTTGGGATTTCATTTAGGGTTTTCTTGGCAGAGATACTGAAGTGGCTGCCATTTCCTTCTCCAGCTCATTTTACAGATGAGGAAACTGAGGCAAAAGGGTGAAGCGACTGCCAGGGTCATAGTTAGTAAGTGTCTGAGGCTGGATTTGAACCCGGGAAGGTGAATCTTCCAGATTCCAGGAGGAGTGCTCTGGGTACCATGACTTTAAGGTGCAAGTTGTTTGTTGAACTTATATAAACGAGGAAACTGAGGCTCAGATGGGAGATGACTTACTCAGGGATACACAGCTAGGCTAGACAGTCCTAGGCCCCAAGCCCAATGCTTTGTCTCATGGGAGCTTGCTCAATGAGATCTTTCTAAAGAATCTTGCTCTGAGAAGACTGAACACTCAACAGCCAAGTTTCCACAGCTCACGTGTCAGGGATCTGAGCTCTCCCTTTCTGAACCTATAGCAGAGGAATTTCATTAAGGCCATGGAGTCCCTAATAAAGGGCTAGAAAAGACCTTAAATGCCATCTCTTTCAATGCCCCCATTTTACAGATGAGGAAACTGAGGTACTGCATGGCAAAGTCTTTTCCCAAGCTCCCACAGGTACCAAAAAAGTCAGACTGAAACTGAACTCTGCCTCTGAAGTTGCCGCTGGACTGCTCTCCGAGATTGAGAAATCCAGATTTAACGAGCTATTGGAGGTGCCCATCTTGTTTATCAAATTCCCTTCCCGTTCTAATGTCCCTGTGACATTTTGGAAGCTTGACAAGGCATTTCCAAATCAGCCGCTCAGTTAAAGATAGAAGGCCTGCATTGCTCTCCTGAGCCAAACATGTAACTCTTGCTCCCCATCGCATTCCTTTCTGAGGGCTTTTCTCCCCATTTCTGTCCCCGGGGCCTCAAAGCCAGGAATGCCATGTTTCCCAGCATCCATTCAGCCAGGATAACAAAAGCCCACTGGAGGAGGGGGTCCTCCATTCTGTCAGGCCCGCTCCTGAGGGCTGGATCCCGTCCGAGGCTCCAGTTTGGGAGAAGTGGGAGCCATGGCATCCAAGAATTAGTGGAGGAGATGATAGAGAAAAGCAGCCAACAGAGGGATGCTGGCCGGCTCCATGCATCCGAAGGGCTGCCAGAAGGAAGGGGAACTAGCCCGGTTCTGATTGGACCCAGAGAGCAGAACCGAAACCAACGGGGAAAGTGACAGAAGAAGGCTCTATTTAGGCTCTCTGCCAGGGAAAATGTCCAGTGAAAGCATTCTAAAACAGGCATTCATCTCCCTAAAAGCCCCTCCAGTAAGAGGCTGGGTGGCTCAGTGGAAAGTATATTGTTTGAGGAATCAGAAAGCCTTAGTTTTTAAAGCTTAGACCGGTCCCAGTATTCTCATCCACAAAACGAGGTATATTGAGGCTAGATGATTTCTGAGGTCCTTTTACATTCTGAATCTATGATCTCTTCTGTGACTCCCTTACCTTCAGGCAAAGGCTGTATGTAGTAGGCGCTTAATAAGTGCTGGTTGAGAAGCATAGCTCTGAGGATCATAGATCTGGACTCGAAATCCAACTTAGAGCTGAGCTTTCCTTTCTCAGATGAGCTCAGTGGGGCAAAGTGAGGTGCCCACGTGCAGCACACAGATAAGTAGGGTTTGGACCTGAGACCCTTTGAACAGAACCCTATTATTTCACTTACTTGTTGGGGAGATTGACCCGACTAGTTTTACAGTTTTGAGGACTTTCAGGGGCTGCCTAAATGCAGCTAGTTCCTAACGTGGGGCCTTTGGGGCTTCTTCCGGATTTAGAGCCGGGGTGGTGATTGGGCGGATCTCTCCGGAGCGTGGGTGACGGTCCCTTCGTGGGTCAGGGACTCGCCTTCAGCCCATGTGACTGAGTGTTGCTTTAATCAATATCTTGGGAGTCTTCTTGGAGCCATAGGAAACAGTGAGTCACTCCTGGGACAGGTGGCCCTACCGCCCTGCCGGAGCCAAGGGCTAGGACGCTGTATAATCTGATAGAAAGGGCACTGGGAGAAGAGTGAGAGGATCAGGTTCTGGGCCTGGCTCGGGAAGGGGCTGGCTAAAGAAGTTCGGGAAAGCCTCTTTGTGCGTCCTATAGAAAAGTCTTTGTGGGTCGATCGTGTCTGAGTCATCATGACCCCCTTTGGGGCTTTCTTGGCAGGAATACTGGAGTGGCTGAATGTTTCCTTCTCAGGCTCATTTTACAGATGGAGAAACTGAGGGAAACAGGGCTAAGTGACTGCCCCAGGGTTACCCGTTGGTAAATATCTGAGCTGGATTTGAATTCAGGAAGGGGGGGTCTATTTACTGCAGCATCCCCTGGCTTCCCCCTCTGTAAGGGAACATCTACTTTTGGGGTTCCTAACCTGTGGCTTCTGGTCCTCCAGTGGATCTAAGACTAATTCCAGGGTATCAAGGAGCTTAGGAAAAAAGCATCCTCAGTTTCATTAATCTTCAACTGAAATTTAGCTTTTACTTTAAAGATAAATTTAAAACAAAGCAGGAAGGGGTCCCTAGACTTCACCGGAGGGGTTCATGACACAAAAGGCTGAGGATCTTTTCCTTTTCAGCAGAGGAAGCTGAGATCTAGGTTTTTCCAAAGGCAGTTCCTCAACAAAATGAAATGAAACTTTCTGCCCTCTGGTGCCTTATATTCTAGAGGGAAACAGCACAAACACCGGTAAATATAGACACAAGGCAGTCTGGGAAGAAGTGAACTACGGGTCAATACTCTTAGTCTCTTATTTATGGCTTAATAGGGAGAGACAGGGGGAGACCTATGACCTCTGATTTTACTGACCAGGGTATGAGGACATGTCCTCTATGGAGACAGGCTGGCACTTTCACAACTAGTGAGCTTGGAGAACTGTCCAGGGCATTAACGATTAGATGAGTTGTCTGATATTATATAATCAGCACATAGACAGAGGTGAGATTTGAATCCAGTTCTTAATTCTACTTTTTTATTTTTTTAATTTTTATTTTTTTCCAGTTCTTAATTCTAGAACAATTCTCCCTGTGCCACATTGCCTTTCTCTAGGGCACATATGGTTAATCAATCTGGGAGATTTGTTTTGTTTGACTATACTTATATAATGGAAGGGTTCTCTATTTCTTTCTTTTTTTCCAGTGGGTGGGGGAAGTGGGAGGAAGGAAAAAATTAATGCTTGGCAACTTAGAAATATATTTAAAATATGATAAAATAAATTCCTCCTTATCAGAATCATTGCTGCATGGAGGTGACTCTGGGTTCAGAGAATCACAGACTTAGAATGGGAAGGCCCTTAAGTCATCTGGTCCAACCCTCTCATTTAATAGTCACAGAGAGAGTAACATGACTTTCCTAAGGTCAGGCTGCGAGAGCTGGGACTCACACTCAGAGCCTTCCTTCCCAAGCGGGGGCTCCTTCCTCCTGAGCCATATTGCCTCCCAATACCACAGAGAGGTTCTACCACACTGCAAGCATGCTCCCAATGATGGAGTAAGCATCTCTATCCCAAGGCTGATGGAAACATACTCAGAGAAACTCATCGTCAGGCTGATTATGAGATTTTTGGTCATGGAAAATCTATTTTTAAATTTATAATTTTTTTTCACAGTATATATGCATGAGTAATTTTTTTTATAACATTATCTCTTGTATTCATTTTTCCACATTTTCCCCTCCCTCCCTCTACTCCCTCCCCTAGATGACAGGCAATCCCATACATTTTACATGTGTTACAATATAACCTGGATACAATATATGTGTGTAAATACCATTTTCTTGTTGCACGTTAAGTATTAGATTCCGAAGGTATAAGTAACCTGGGTAGACAGACAGTAGTGCTAACAGTTTACATTCACTTCCCAGTGTTCCTTCTCTGGGTGTAGTTATTTCTGTCCATCATTGATCAGCTGGAAGTGAGTTGGCTCTTCTTTATGTTGAAGATTTCCACTTCCATCAGAATACATCCTCATACAGTATTGTTGTTGAAGTGTACAGTGATCTTATGGTTCTGCTCGTTTCACTCAGCATCAGTTGATGTAAGTCTCTGCAAGCCTCTCTGTATTCCTCCTGCTGGTCATTTCTTACAGAGCAATAATATTCCATAACTTTCATATACCACAATTTACCCAACCATTCTCCAATGGATGGACATCCATTCATCTTCCAGTTTCTGGCCACTACGAAAAGAGCTGCCACAAACATTTTGGCACATACAGGTCCCTTTCGGCTCTTTAGTATTTCTTTGGGGGTCATGGAAATCTTGAAGATCATCTTTAAATTATAGTAAGACAGAATAGAACAGTAGAAAAAACACTGGCCCCGATGTCACAGAACCTGAGCTAAAAATCCTGTCCTTAACACTCTCAGTGTGACCTTAGAAACATCACACGTTCCCTAGATCTCAGTTTCCTTATCTGTAAAATGAGAAGTTTGGACCAGCTCGACGTGGTCTCTTTCCAGCTCTAGATCTACCGATCTAGCGTCTTTATTTCAAAAAAGTCGAGTCTTGGAGTCTCACTGTTGGAATGTATCTCAACGTTCGTCCAATTCCAACTCTTACAAAACATCGACAACCTACTTTTTCTGGTTTATTTTACACCCTAGACAAACTGACCTTCTTCGGCTTTGTGTATAGGAAACGCTATCTCCACACAATTATATTTAATATATGTCCTCCCCCTTCACTTTGACCTTGTAGACTGACTCTCTAGTTACCATCAACACTCAGCCCAAACAACGTTTCTTGAAGAAGATTTTCCCTCCAAGGGCTAGTTTTTCTCCCCAGCCCTAACGAAATTACTTTGGGAATGGTTTCTATAAACTTACACCTCTCTACAAGGAGGGGAGGAAGGGATTTAGTCAGAGAAGGCCAGAATGTTATTACCAAATATTAATTAGGTGTTAAACTAACCAGAAGGGGCAAATCCATGGGAAGATCCATTTAGGAAGGGTGAGTGAATACCTCTCCAACTGGAGAATAGCTGAGCCAACAAGCCGGCCGTGTCTCCGTGTAGCTAAGCCGGAAGGTGAATGTCAGCATTTCGATCCTGATAGTGGGAGATGGTATATTCCAGGCATCCCTTAGTAGATCCCAGGGAAGGAGGATTTTTCCTTCTTTCCTCCCTCTCTTTTCCCTCTATCATCCATATGTAGCTTCCAAAGGGAACCAGTGACACATTCTAGATAGTGACTTGAGGAGGAAGCACCTTTGGGAATTAAGAGTCAATCAAGGAGAGAACCAAACCCTGGAAATTGTGGGAAGACAAAGGGAGAGAATGCTTCCAGGCTGGGCAGTGGTGCAAGTTGCTTTTGCCACATCTCCATCCTTCGTGTGTGTCTCGATGGCACTGTACTCTCGGTCTGCTCTTCCCACGGATGCTGTGTGTATTTCTGGGAGATCACACCTACGGTGCAGGGAGAAAATGTTTTGTAACAATCGTTCTTGCTGTGCCTTTTAAGTCAATGCCATGGCTGAGAGGAAATGTATTCCACTGGCTGATTGTTAATGGTGAGCACACCACTTGGGGCATTCATACCCATAATGCCGTAGGATGCACCCTGAGAATAATCATCCCTCTGAGGTCCCAACTTTAATGTTACTTGAACGTTTTCTCTCAGTAGATTTTGAAATCTTCCAGGTAAAATCTTTTTTTTTCTTTTTTCAAATTCCCATAGCGCAAAACTGGCATGTAGCAGATGATTAATCAGTGCTCATTCATTCATTCAATTTTGAGCAACTGATTTTTTAAAATAATAGCTTTTTATTTTCAGAATATATGAAAAATTGGTTCTTAACATTCACTCTTTTTTGGAGGGGTTATATTCATCTCTGTGCTCATATTTATTTTTTAATTATAGCTTTTTATTTACAAAACACGCAAAACCTTCTGTTCTTTTCCCCTCCTCCCCACCCCCTCCCCTAGATGGCAGGTAGTCCCATACATGTGAAATAGGTTAAAATATATGTTAAATCCAATGTATGTTTACATATTCATACAGTTATCTTGCTGCACAAGAAAAATCAGATCAAGAAGAAAAAAAAAAAAACCTGAGGAGGAAAACAAAGAAATGGGCAACTGATTTTTAGGAAATACAATTTGAATTAAGATCCAAGTCTAGCAGGAGGGGATCATGTCAGGACCTACTCCACTACTCTCTTGCTCAGCTCTCCCTTCTTCCAGTTGTGTTTAGCTTTTAACTTTTGCTAGTTTTAGGGAGGAGTGCAATGACCCCATCTTGTCTGCATCCTAGGGCTAGGCCCCATGTCTTCTCCTTGAGCAGAAAATATTTTCCTGCACAGGAAATTTGGGATGCGTCTCTCGTGGCTATCTCTTGCTCCAGCTGTCTCAGACCGAGGGAGACACACACTTGTTCTACTGTTCTGATAACGGTGTTTGTCCTTTCCAGTCAGGTACATAGGCAAAGCAAGGCAGAAGAGGGAGTTGTAAAATGAGGCTGAGGGGGGGGGCAAGGCAGGCCCTCTCAGCAGAGGCACAAAGGACGAGGGTGCCCTCGATCTCACAATGGCTAATTTGGAAACAAGACCTTTGAGTCCAACAAACCAGCGAGCCTTCTCTGCTCCCATTCTGGAGTTACAGGATCACCCCCACTTCGTTCACTCTAAATTCATTTGTGGCAGCGTGACAGCAAGTAGAGTATTGGATTTGGAGTTAGGGAGATCTGTGTTCAAACAATCACTTAGACAAGATCCTTTCAGGCTTGAGAAACTCTCCCCGAGCCCATTTGGTACTTTTTTTTTTTTTTTTGGAAGAGACACTGGAGGGATTTGCCGTTTCCTTCTCCGGCTCATTTTACAGATGAGGAAACTGAGGCAAACACGATTAAGTGACTTGACCAAGGTTCTTACTGCTACCAGGTTCTGCACTCCACCCTTGTGTCACCTAGCTGTCCTCAGATCAATAACAGGCACTCAATAAGTGTTTGTTGAATTGCTAGCTCTGTGACCCTGGGGAGCCTTTATTTTAGACTCAGTTTCCATCTACCTCACAGGATCGCCCTTTGCAAACATCAAAATGTCAAAGCACATGGAAATGTGAATGATGACGATGACTACCATTATTATTATTACATTCGTTTTTTAACCTCTAATTGACTCCCTTTTATATTCCCCTGAAACGACAGTTACTAAACGTCTCCTATCCCCTAAGCTTCATCTCTCTGTCCTCACCTCCCTTCCTATCTCATGATTTCGTGTCTTATTTGGGAGAGAGTCCCTCACCAACCTAACTTCCTTATGGAGGGGAGGCGGGCTCAGACCAGATCATCTCCAAGCTTCTCTCGCGATCTTCCTTATGTAAAAAGGACGTGGGGTGCGTATAATAAAATGGGCTCGTCTGGATCTGGTTGGACCAGCAGGACTCAGGAGGAGCCTTGAATTTTCATCACTAGGCTGATTGACTCAATTTTTGACACTCAACACTTACTCATCCTTCCCGGAGCTTTCCTCCCAGAGGCTTCAGATCGGAATGGTTGCTCCATTTTTCACCCTACCTCTGCTTGGTTCCACTGCCATGAACCACCACAAACCACCACATCCCTGCAAATAAAACATTTAGTAGGCGTCTACTGTTTGTGGAGCACAATGCTTTGTTTTGAGGGAGAAACCAAGCTTTCCATCCACTTGAGATTTACCGGTACTAGAGTGTAAGACTCCAACACAGATAGCTTTAATACATGACATGACAAGATGAGGCACTGGTAAAATGCTACCTGAGCAGCTGATGTAAAGGAAGGTGCTTTTTTTTCCTCAATAGTATTTTATTTTCCCAAATACATGTCAAGATAGTTTTCAGCATTCACTTTCTTTTGAGCATACAGTCTCTTATTTAACATTTTTTATTTTCTTCCAGTTACATGTAAAACAAATTTTTAAACATTTGCTTTTAAAACTTTGAGTTCCAGATTCTCTTCCTCCCTCCCCATCTCCACCCCCCATTAAGAAGGCATATGTCTTATGTTATGCAAAAGTTATGCAAAACATTTCTATAAAAGTCATGTTGTGAAAGAAAACATAGACTTTCCCTTTCCTCTAAAAAACCCTCAAGAAAAATAAAACAAAAAAAGAGAGTCCGTTTCAAGCTGTATTCAGACATAATCAGTTCTTTCAAATTTTCATCAGAAGTCCTTCAGAGCAGTTGTGGATCATTGTATTGCTGAGAATAGCAAAGACAGTCAAAGCTGATCATCAGACATTGCTATTACTTTGTACACAGTACATTTCAATTTGTTTGAGTTCATGGAGGACTTTCTAGGTTTTTGTAAGAGCATCCTGCTCATCGTTTCCCATAGAACAATAATATTCTATCATAATTACACATCCCAATTTATTCAGCTATTCCCCAATGGATGCCCTCAAGTTCTAATTCTTTTTCCCTGAGAAGAAAACTGCTATAAATATTTTTGTACATATAGATCCTTTTCCTTTAAAAAAAAATCTCTTTTAGGATTCATGTCTAGCAGTGGTATTGATTTTATAGCCCTTTGGACATAATTCATATCTTTTGATTATTTATCCATTTTTTTCTGAGGCATTTGTGGTTAAGTGACTTGTCTAGAGTCACACAGCTAAAAATATCTGAGGCCAAATTTGAACTCAGATCCTATTGACTTCAGGGTTGGTACCTTACCCACTGCACCATCTAGCTGCCTCCTATCAATTCATTTGTGTAAGACTTTATGCTCCAAATTTTTCTCCCTCTTCTCTTACCTTCCCCCTCCCCAAGACAGCAAGGTAATATAGGTTAAATATATGCCATCCTCAAACACATTTCCACATATGTCATGTTGTGCAAGAACAAGTCAGACCAAAAGGGAAAAAACTCTGAAAAAGAAAAAAACAAACAAAAAAGCGAAAATCCCATGATTCCATCCACATTTGGTCTCCATGGTTCTCTTTCTGAAGGTGGATGGCATTTTCCATTCCAAGTCTATTGGAACTGTCTTGAATCACCTCATTATTGAAAAGAGCCCCATCCATCACAATTGATCATCACACAACCTTCATGTAATGTTCTCTTGCTTCTGCTCCCTTCACTCAGCATCCGATCATGTAAGTTTTTCCAGGGTTTTCTTAAATCAGCCTGCTCATCCCTTCTTATAGAATGATAATATTCCACTATATTTATATGCCAGAACTTATTCAGTCATTCCCCAACTGATGGGCAGCCCCTCAATTTCCAGTAAGGAGTGAGTCTTTGATGGTTTGTGTGCGAATCTTGCCTTGATTTCTTCCTATTAGTGGGATGTGACCTTGGACGAGGGTTAGTTTCCTCATGTCTAATTTAATTAGATGGCCTCCAGGTCTATTTCTCTGTCCTTAGTCATCTCCATGAGTCTGTTTCTCCATCTCTAAGATGGCACCAGGTGACCTCTGAGCATCCTCCCAGCTCCTATAGTTTCTCCATCTCTAAGATGGCACCAGGTGACCTCTGAGCATCCTCCCAGCTCCTTTAGTTTCTCCATCTCTAAGATGGCACCAGGTGACCTCTGAGCATCCTCCCAGCTCCTATAGTTTCTCCATCTCTAAGATGGCACCAGGTGACCTCTGAGCATCCTCCCAGCTCCTTTAGTTTCTCCATCTCTAAGATGGCACCAGGTGACCTCTGAGCATCCTCCCAGCTCTTATAGTTTCTCCATCTCTAAGATGGCACCAGGTGACCTCTGAGCATCCTCCCAGCTCCATAGACTCCTCTGACCCTTTAAGGCCGAAGGTCTTTACTAAAGAATACTGACCAGAGAAGGGGGTTGCTGAAAATAATAGCTCTCATTTCTGTAGCTCTTCAATGCTGGCAAACCATTTTCCAGGTGGTGGAAAACACTAATTTTTTCCTTTTCCAAGTGAAGAAGATGAAGGTATTTTAACAATTAAGTGAATTTATTGCTAAGGGTCATTTAATTTGTAAAATCTCAGTTTAGGCCCAAGCTAAAAAGCGTTTGATTAAGTGTCTACTATGTGCATGATGGGGAGGAAGAAAAAGTGGGGAGAAAATTCTCTGCCCTCCAAGGGCTTCCATTCTCCCAGTCTCTCGAGGCCTCTTCCCACTGGCCCAGACTGTGAGAGGAAAACAAAGAAGAATCCCCAATGTCTCCCCCATCCCCTCCCATTGTCCAGGACTTTTTCCCTTTTTCCTCCCAGCAGCTGGAAAATCGTGTCCAAGGCTGCTCCGTGTGCCGCAAACACAGCTGCGGCCAGGAGGAGGATGCACATGTGGGAAGGAAGATGGATCTAGAAGAATAACCAGAAAAACAGCTTGGGAGACACATCTCTGGGAGGCTGGAGGGGCCGACAACAACAACAGCGGAGCAGGCTTGGTGGGAGGGAAGCTGTAAACATCCTGCTGGGACTGGCTCAGGACATGTGACCTCCTTTACCCTTTCTCCAGCAGAAGGATGCAAGTGGGGGGTGGGGGGGATGTGGGGATGTGATGCTTTAGGGGGATTTTTGAAAGTAGAGGCTGGACTCTGCGTCCCTTTAAATGCTGAGATTATGGGATTTGGGGATTCTAGGATTCCGGGTCATGGAGGAGACCCTTCGGGACCTGTATATACAAAAAGCTGATTGCAATAAAGGAATAGAGAAGGCTTTATTCGTTTGCTATAAAGCAAAGACCCTTGGCTCACAGACTTGGCCACATCCGCAGGCCGAGGTCCTGTGTTCAAATCCTAAATCTCATACTTACTCCCTGTGTGATTCCGAGCAAGCAGCTTAATCTCATCGGCCTCATGTGTAACATGAGATAATTAGATTAAGTAAACTCTAAGATCTTTTCTGATCTAAAAATAATAATAATATTTATATTAAAGCATTTAAACAGAGCTTTAAGGTTTGTAAAGCTCTTTACATAAATTATCTCAATTGATATCTCTACATCCTATAATCCTTGGGTTTACATGCTAAAAAACACGACAACTTCAAACTGAAGCTCAACATTAGAAGGAACTTCTGGAGACATTGGAGGAGAATCCCTATTGGCTCACGCTCACAAACTGCCTTGTGTTTGAACGTTCTTAAGATGAATTTAATTAATGAGTTTTCACGGTACCCCACCGTGCTCACACTCGGCACTCTCTGCTTTTGGACAGCTAGAATAATTCATAACAACCCTGGCCAGCACTGAAACCCATTTTCTCATTTGCTCCTTCTTAGGAAACTTAGGAACTATTATGATTTTTTGCTTTGCAGATGAAGAAATGGGGGCTGGGAAAGAGCTTATCCAGTTTCTGAGTGAGTATTTGAGGCAGGCTTCAGACTGAGCCTTTCCACCGAGTCACCGAGCTGCCCAGGAAATGGTTCTTCTGGTCTCTGGGGTCATCATTTGGGGAAGAGGCTCGCCTCGGCCTCCACCCAAGGTTCCCATGGAACCTTCCCATCTGACTTGCAGCTGAAACCTCCCTGGTTCGATTGTGAGCCACTGGAGACGTTCCTGTTTGCTTGGAGCATTAGAATGCTGATTGGCACACAGTAAGCACTTAATAAATGCTTCATTCATTCATTCACTCATATGTTGTGTGACCTGGACCCAGTTATTCTCTCTTCTCTGTGTTTCATTTTTCTGATTTGTTTAATGAAGAGGTTGGGTGAAATAAACCCTCCCCAACAGCGCCATAATATGCACATAGTAGGTGCTCAACAAGCCTTTGGAGATTTTTTCTTTTTCTAATTAAACCTTCTGACTGTTCTCAAAGGGCAGGTTGGTTCAGCGAGTCAGGGACCACAGTTCAGCTTTGAAGGTCCTCGTCTGAACGCTTCCCTTCATCCGCTGGGTGGCCAGGGGCAGAGCACCCGAGCACGGGCCAGCCAGACTCAGCCTAGTCAGAAAAGTCGTCATCATCCATTGTAACGTATGGCAGTTCAAAGGGTATTCAAAATGGAGGTATGGGGCAGCCCTGGAGGTGAAAGGTCCCTAGCCCCTGTCAGTGAAATGATCCAGAATAAGCATTTAGTAAGTGGTCTCCAGCCACGCTGCAGGGAGAGGGAGAGTTGGGCTTGATGGACAACTTTCCAGCAGTTAGGGTTACCCAAAGGCAACGAGCTGCATCCGGAGGTCCCCTGCTAGAGCCTGAAAGGGAGGATCAATGACCAATGTGGGCTCTGGGATTTCTGAAACACGGGTTCAAAGAATCAAGGATCTAGAGCTGAAGTACTTGGACAGATTTCAGGGGTTTGTGAAACTGGATAGAAAAAAACTCCCATCTCTCTTTTCACTCGTCTCTAACTGAAATGTAGCCTCTCCTTCAGTTGTTTGAGTAACTTCTCCAGGGAAGCAATCCTTGGGCCTCACAGGATTGCCAGGGGGCCCCATGATGGAAAACAGCTAAAGTGACCGTCTAGTCCAACCCTCTCGTTTTCCAGATGAGGAAACTGAGGCAAAGGAGGCTGATTGGCCAAAGTCATACCCTAAAATACCGCTTCATCCCTCATTAAATGGAAGCTTGGAGGGTCTGATGGAGACCAAGTCACTTCAATGAGAGAAAGGAAATTTGCACTGAAATCCAGCCTTCTTTCCCTCCCTCCCAGCAGGGAGGAAGCATTTATTCAGCCCTCCTCTATGTCAGACACTGTGCCATGCCCTTACAAACATGATGTCATGGGATTCTTCCAACCACCCTTGGGGTAGGGACTATTATCTTCATTTTTCTGTTGAGAAGCCTGAGGCAGAGATTGTCTCTTGCCTAGGCTCATCCAGCTAGTGTCTGAGGTAGGATTTGAACTCCAGTCTTCTTGCCTCCAGGACTGGTGCTTTATCCCGTGCACTGACTTTCCCAGAAGAATGTTTGCTTTGGCCAAGGTGCCCAGGCCCAGAGGACTGCCCCTTCCTCCTTTGGGGGCTGGCCCAGCTCTTCACAGCCCTCGCTTTCCTTGCAGCCTGATGTCCCTCTAATTCTATCTTTGAGACTCTCAGGTCTTCTCCAGCCTTCCATCCATGATCTTGTTACTTCTTCTCCATGAACCTTCATTTCCTCATCCACCAAAGCCTGGCAATGCTGCCTGCATGACTCCCTCCCAGGGGACGTTTCATCAGTTCATTTTCAGTAATCCCTTTTTGGGTTGAGTTTAGGATGGATGACTCCTGAGGTCTTGCTCAACCCTGGAATTCTGGGATTCCATAATCCCCCAGAAAGTGATTTAGCGGATGTGTTGGCCCCACACAGGACAAAGCAGCAGGAGAAAACAGATTCTCCCTTAGGTTCATGAAGAAAAACACTTATCCTGCCTGTTGGGTCTTACCAAGCACTTGAGATGCATGAGTGTCATGGTGACTCCCTTCCTACTCAGTTAGGGTGACCTGTTCCTCCTCCTAGACAATCCCGTTTGCCCTTCCAGTTTCCCCAAGAACAAGACTGGATGTCCTTTTCCTGATTTGAAGCTGCCTGCTCACACCGCTCCCCAATCCAACTTCCCATCCCAGAATTGCTTCTCAGTCCATTCCCATAAGACCTTTGGATGCAGAATCCAAATGAAAAAGAATCCGTGTCTGGTTCCTCGCTGTAGAGAGAGGGCTGTTGTTGGGGTTTCCTGCCTTGAGGGCACATCACTGGTGCATGAGCGTCCGGGAGCAGCACAGATGTGCGTTCTGCATTTGTATGTTGTATTTCTTGCAAAGAACCGGGGTTTAACCCTGTCATGTGAATCCGAGGAGCACCAGGGGGATGATCTCTGTGTCTGCAAACGGGAGGACAAGTCCCATCTCTGACATTTTGACTGTATGACTCTGGGCAAGTCACACTGTCTGCCTCAGTTTCCCAAACTGTCAAGTGGGGATAAGAGCAACATCTCCTTCCTTGTGAGGATCAGATCAGGGAATATTTGGAAAGTGTTTAGCACAACGTCCGGCACACACACACAGGAGGCACGTAAGGTTTGTTTAGAATGGAAGAAAACTCAGTGGCCATTTCAGCCCGACCGAGATGAAAATTTCCCCTCCTATATAGGAGAAGACCCCTTCAGCTCTAATCTGGGAGCCTCTGAGCCTAGAACAATAAGGGTTGTTGACAAGATCAGAGCAGATACTGTATCACAATAAGGCTTTTGGAGTCTTCAAGCTTCAGGTAAGTGTGGACTCCTGGGTGATTATTTAGAGCAGGTGTAAAGAGAGACGACAGTTAGCTTACTGTTGGAAAGGACAGAAAGGCTGCTTCCCGA
The DNA here is from genome assembly GCF_048593235.1 of Sminthopsis crassicaudata. NCBI lineage: Eukaryota > Metazoa > Chordata > Mammalia > Dasyuromorphia > Dasyuridae > Sminthopsis > Sminthopsis crassicaudata. The sequence goes on along the minus strand of NC_133620.1, from coordinate 17,337,813 downwards.
CTGCCTGTTCCCATGTTCTTGCCTCCTCCAAAAAACCCTCATCTGATCCATCCATCCATCTGTCCCATCTCCATCCTTTTGGGTTCAAGCTCTTTGGAAAGACTGTCTACAATAGGTTGCTTTCCTCTCACTCTCTTCTTAGATCTTTGTAATCTGGCTTCCAGACCCAGCATTCAACTCAAAGTGCTCTTTCTAACAATCTTAATCATCAAATTGATTGTCCCCCTTCTTAATCCTCATTCTCCTTGACCCCCTTGCAGCATCATCACTGCAGTCTTGGACACTCTGGCTTTTGTGTTCTTTCCTGGTTCTCCTTCTCTGCGTGGGTCTTAATCCATATCGTGCTTCCTACACGTAGGGGGCCCCCAAGGCTCTGTCCTTGGTCCTTTCTTTTCTCCTTCTGTACTATTTTACTTGTGCCCATGATTCTCAGGTCTACTTTTGCAGCCCAACTAGTCACCTTGTCTTTGTCTAACTTCTTTACCTCAGAGAGTGGTGGACCATCTCCAAGTGGACATTGCACATATGGGACACCATGGACATGTTCAGAACTGAACTTATTATCTCCCTCCTCCCCTTCTTTGTAACCCCAGAGCTTAGCACAGTGCCTTGCACACAGCAGACGTGTAAGAAATTTCATTTGTTTATTCATCCACTCATTCACTTATTTATTTATTTACTTATTTATTTGTTTGTTTGTTTGTTTGTTTGTTTTGCTGAGGCAATTGGGGTTAAGTGACTTGCCCAGGGTCACATAGCTAGGAAGTAAGTGTCTCAGGACCTCCTGACTCCAGGGCTGGTGCTCTTCTTGCAACAAATTCGAGTTGACTTGACTTGGATGGGCTCACATAGAACTGCTCTGACAAAATAAAAAATAGGAAGGTTTTTTGGTATTTGGTGTTCTGCAGACTCTCAGGAAAATACGTTGCTTTTTGTGGTTGAATCAGAGTGTTAAGGTGTCAGTTCATCTCCCTCCAGCTCCCTGAAAGCATCATCATGTCCCTGTTGTCGTTATTATTGAGAATAGCCTTTCCCAGTTGTCCAGCTGCTTTCAGGTCCACAAAACTGGGGGTTTCTCCCCTGGGGGCTCTCAGCCTCTTTTGGCCGTGAGCAGCCCCTGCTGCAGCTGGCAGCTTCTACCCAACTACATGGCAAACAGCTTAATTGCAGTGTACGCCGTGTGAGAGGCCCAGTGTGCAAGGAACAGTCCCCGGGAGACGGGACAGGATGCTGAGGGCGGGCCCACGGGAAGAGCTGGGTCTGCTGGGAAGGAGAGGACTGGGAGAGCAGAAGATGAAGAGGAAACAATTCAGATCTAAAAATACCCCAGACCTCAGACGGGGCCATCCTATGCCCCTGTCTCCTGCCAGGGGTTAACTGTTCCATCCAGGCTCCGACCAAACAATGGGCTCTCTCCCCTTCTGGAAATGCGAGAAGGATGGAAAGAAAGTTATTTCAGAAGGCCATTTCCTGTGCAGGGAGAGTATTGTCCCACGGTCAATCAAAGGTGGGGGGAATAGAGGGGGAGGGGGGCCTGGAAGTTGGAAGTTTACACATCTGCCTGCCTAGAAGGAGCCGGAGGTCATCGTATCTTTGTACTGCGCTGGGTACCCTGGGCAGATAGCCATCCCCCCCCCAAGAAAGAGTCAAGATTTAGAGCCTGGAGGGGATTGATGATGTGGTCAGCTGAGGGACAAAGCCAGACTTGGCAAGGACCTTAGAACACAGAGCGTCAGAGCTGGGAAGGACCTCAGAGCAGAGAGCGCCTAAGTCTTATCTATAGATTATTTGTGAGGGGCCTAGGAACATAGAAGCTATGGCTTGGGAGGTATCTTTCCTATAGGACATATTACAGAATTAAATATAGACTGGGAGGTACCTTAGAACATGGATCAAATGGAATAACCTTAAAACCCAAAACGCCAGAACTGGGAGTGACCCGAGATTATAGAACATCAGATGAATTAATTATCCAGTAGATCTAGTCAGAACATAAAGATGATCTACTTTCACCCCCCTCATTTGACAGAGGAGCAAGATGGGGATCTTGCCAGGCGGGCTGTAGGACGGCTACCTTTTGCCTCTGGATTGGACTAGAGACCAACTTTGAGATTCTGGGGTTTTACAACAGGACTTTAATCCTTGTTACCCTTGTAAGAATGGACACAAAGTGGGCCATTGGATAGATTAGCCTGCATTATCAGGAGTAATTAATGGGAGGTCTGATATATTGTTTTAAAATATTTCCACAGCAGTATTTTGATAGAATTGCTTTCCTTTGTGCACTTTATGTTACGCTTTTAAAAACATGATTCTGATGAAGAGTCCCTCAGTTTCCCCTATCTGTCAAAACAGTCCAGTGCTCAAAGTGAACATCCCAGAATCCGATAATGACCTTTTGAGGAGGTTTTACTGTTTGCAACGTCCTTTGGAAGCATTATTTCAATCGACCTTGTCAGCATCCTCTGAGGTAAACAATGCAGTTATTATTCAAGCCATTTTATGGAGGTAAACATAGAGGCTCATAAATGAGCCCAGGATCCCATTGTCTGACATGGGATCCAAACTCCCATCTCTCCAGGATAAGTTCGATTGCTTTCAAGGTGGGGAGAGCTGCGTCAGCGTCAGGAGATGTTGCCGCTGGACGCGAGGAAGGAGCTGGTGATCTTTTCCAGGGGGATTCAGCCCCTCCCGCAGGAAATTCAGCCCCACCTTGGTCGCCGTTGGTCGGAACATTCGAATCTGCATTTTGTCATTTTTAAGAGGCAAACAAACCTTCCTGGGAAAGACTGCTCAGTGAGCGGTTATCAGTTAATAATAACTTAGTGTAAGTGGGTTTGACAACACACATAATTAGGCAGCAGTTTACAGCCATCATCTAATCTGATTGTAACCACAACCAGGTATTATTAATATCCTTATTTTTTTAAACATTAACCTTGCATTGCTAGTGTCCATTAAGGAAACTGAGGCTCAGGAGAATGAAGTGGCCGGACGAGTGGGGAAGGGGGTCTCTCGCCATGTAAGCAGAGGGACTGGGATTTAAGTGGAGCCCTTCGGGAATTTCTCATTGCTTGTCTCTGTGACCTGGAAGTCCGGGAGCAAGCACAGCCCTAGGCTTAGGACCAAGAAGAGTCGGAGGGACTGCGATGACTCAACAGCCTCGACGGAATCTTAGGGAGCTCATGATGTTCGCAAATTCAACTTTAAGGGGCAGAAAAGACTTCGATGTCATCCCTTCCAACTACCCACTTTCCATCTGGGAAAAGTGAGGGCCACAGAGATTATGGTGGAAGAGAAGAAAAGGCAGGACTGAGGACTCGGCAAAAAGTCAGTCTTTTCATTTGAAAGAGCTAACTTAGGTGCTATTCTCTTGCCCTCCCTTTCCCCACCAGAAGGGAAGCTGATCCAGAGAGCTGGGGCCCAGCTTCCACCATCTTTCCCTACAGAACCAGAATCTTTCTCTCTCTTTCCTCCCCTGAAAAGAGCATGTTTTTTCTTTCTCTGGTCCTTAGTTTTCCTTTCTGTAGAATGGGAAGTTCGACTAGATCAAGAATTCTTAACTTTTTGTTTGCCCCGCTCCCCTTTGGCAGTCTGGGGAAGGCTGCCTCCCCTTGTCATAATCATGTTTTTAAATGAATAAACTTTACTACATAGGATTACAAGGAGACCAGCTACACTGAAATAAAGGGTATCACCCCACTACCTCCATGAAGCTTTTACGTCTGCCAAGGGCTTTACCAATACTATTTCATTCTCACAACAACCCTGAGACGTGTTGTTTTAATCGTTTAGGCCGTGTCTGACTTTTCCTAACCCCGTTTGCGGTTTTCTTGGCAAAGATGCTTGGAGTCGTTTATCATTTCCTTCTTCAGCTCATTTTACAGATGAGTAAACTGAGGCAAACAGGGTCAGTGACCTGCTCAGGAAGGGTCTGAAGCTGACTTTGAACTCAGGTTTTCCTCCATAGCACCTGATTACTAAGGTCAGAGCCTGTTCTCCCAAAAGAAAGCAAAACAAATCCAATCATGTATCTATGGATCTTGGGATGTCCCTAAGACCCCTCTACCTCGGAGGCTGTACCCAGGGCTCTCTCCCCCCGTCTCTCCCACTTCCCCCAGCTTCCTCCGGGGAACCTTTCCCAGGCCCTCTGACTCTGGCCCCTTCCCTCTCTCCATCGTCTCCTATCTGCGCCGCCTTTATCTCGTCTGGCCATAGCTGTGTGCATGTGGTCTCCCCTTTAGAGCACAGACTCCTCTTCTCTTCACATTTCCAGTGCTTGGTTCGGTGCCTGGCACACAGGAGGCATGTAGCTAAGATTTCTGGGGCCCCCTGAACCCCCACATTTGGTGGTGCTATGGCCAGTCTTGACAAGGTAATCCTCCTCAGAGTCACGCTATTTCACTGGGATTTGTTCAGAGAAAAGGGCTCTGGGAAGCTGTCTCCCAGCCCCCCTGCACCCTCTGCGCTCCGTCCCCTAGCCCCCTAGTATGGTTTTCTAGGTTGGATCAGACACAGACAGCCACAAATCTTTTTTCCCTTTCTTTTTTTTGGTACCAACTTCTGGCCAAGCCGAGCGAATCAACAGCCAAGCTTAGCAGCTCCGTGCCCTCCCCGCCCCTCGGGCTCCTGCCAGGACTTCAGGCTGCCTACCCTTATCGGACTGGCAGGCCGCCAGGCCTGAATAACCATCTATTCATGTCTGGGCCGCTGGCGCTCCCCTCGCATCCCCGGGATATCTTTTAAGTAAACATGAGCCAGGTCACAGCAGAGGAAGGAGAAGGAAAACCTTGACATTTCAGTTGGCGCGGCTAGCCAGGGGACACCTGGTATAAACCTTATCTGCCGTGTTTGTGCAGGGCTGCGCCCCCTCCCCCACCTTCTTCCTTTGGCTGACCAACGGGGCCGTAAATAGAATTCCAAAGGCAGCTGAGGATGGCCGCAACTTCTAGGGCATTCACCGGTTTTTCCCTGTTTCCCCCCAGACTGAGGATCATGCAATTTAGGCCTGGAAGGGAACTTAGAACATAGATAGAACATTAGACTAGAGAAAGTTAGGGCTGGAAAGGGCCTTAGATTATTAGAGTGAACTTAGAACAGAGAACATTAGACTAGAGAAAGTTAGGGCTGGAAGGGCCTTAGATTATTAGAGTGAACTTAGAACAGAGAACATTAGACTAGAGAAAGTTAGGGCTGGAAAGGGCCTTAGATTATTAGAGTGAACATAGAACAGAGAACATTAGACTAGAGAAAGTTAGGGCTGGAAAGGGCCTTAGATTATTAGAGTGAACTTAGAACAGAGAACATTAGACTAGAGAAAGTTAGGGCTGGAAAGGGCCTTAGATTATTAGAGTGAAGTTAGAACAGAGAACATTAGACTAGAGAAAGTTAGGGCTGGAAAGGGCCTTAGATTATTAGAGTGAACTTAGAACAGAGAACATTAGACTAGAGAAAGTTAGGGCTGGAAAGGGCCTTAGATTATTAGAGTAAACATAGAACAGAGAACATTAGACTAGAGAAAGTTAGGGCTGGAAAGGGCCTTAGATTATTAGAGTGAACTTAGAACAGAGAACATTAGACTAGAGAAAGTTAGAATTGGAAAGAACCTTAGATTATTAGAGTGAAGTTAGAACAGAGAACATTAGACTAGAGAAAGTTAGGGCTGGAAAGGGCCTTAGATTATTAGAGTGAACATAGAACAGAGAACATTAGACTAGAGAAAGTTAGGGCTGGAAAGGGCCTTAGATTATTAGAGTGAACATAGAACAGAGAACATTAGACTAGAGAAAGTTAGGGCTGGAAAGGGCCTTAGATTATTAGAGTGAACATAGAACAGAGAACATTAGACTAGAGAAAGTTAGGGCTGGAAAGGGCCTTAGATTATTAGAGTGAAGTTAGAACAGAGAACATTAGACTAGAAAGTTAGAATTGGAAAGAACCTTAGATTATTAGAGTGAACATAGAACAGAGAACATTAGACTAGAGAAAGTTAGGGCTGGAAAGAACCTTAGATTATTAGAGTGAAGTTAGAACATAGAACATTAGACTAGAGAAAGTTAGGGCTGGAAAGGGCCTTAGATTATTAGAGTGAACATAGAACAGAGAACATTAGACTAGAGAAAGTTAGGGCTGGAAAGGGCCTTAGATTATTAGAGTGAACATAGAACAGAGAACATTAGACTAGAGAAAGTTAGGGCTGGAAAGGGCCTTAGATTATTAGAGTGAACATAAAACATACAACATTAGACTAGAGAAAGTTAGGGCTGCAAAGGGCCTTAGATTATTAGAGTGAACATAAAACATACAACATTAGACTAGAGAAAGTTAGGGCTGCAAAGGGCCTTAGATTATTAGAGTGAACATAAAACAGAGAACATTAGACTAGAGAAAGTTAAGGCTGGAAAGGGCCTTAGATTATTAGAGTGAACTTAGAACAGAGAACATTAGACTAGAGAAAGTTAGGGCTGGAAAGGGCCTTAGATTATTAGAGTGAACTTAGAACAGAGAACATTAGACTAGAAAGTTAGGGCTGGAAAGAACCTTAGATTATTAGAGTGAAGTTAGAACAAAGAACATTAGACTAGAGAAAGTTAGGGCTGGAAAGGGCCTTAGATTATTAGAGTGAACATAAAACATACAACATTAGACTAGAGAAAGTTAGGGCTGGAAGGGCCTTAGATTATTGGAGTGAACTTAGATCATAGAACATTAGACTAGAGAAAGTTAGGGCTGGAAGGGCCTTAGATTATTGGAGTGAACTTAGAACAGAGAACATTAGACTAGAGAAAGTTAGGGCTGGAAAGGGCCTTAGATTATTAGAGTGAACTTAGAACAGAGAACATTAGACTAGAGAAAGTTAGGGCTGGAAAGGGCCTTAGATTATTAGAGTGAACTTAGAACAGAGAACATTAGACTAGAAAGTTAGGGCTGGAAAGAACCTTAGATTATTAGAGTGAAGTTAGAACATAGAACATTAGACTAGAGAAAGTTAGGGCTGGAAAGGGCCTTAGATAATTGGAGTGAACTTAGAACAGAGAACATTAGACTAGAGAAAGTTAGGGCTGGAAAGAACCTTAGATTATTAGAGTGAAGTTAGAACATAGAACATTAGACTAGAGAAAGTTAGGGCTGGAAAGGGCCTTAGATTATTAGAGTGAACTTAGAACAGAGAACATTAGACTAGAGAAAGTTAGGGCTGGAAAGGGCCTTAGATTATTAGAGTGAAGTTAGAACATAGAACATTAGACTAGAGAAAGTTAGGGCTGGAAAGAGCCTTAGATTATTAGAGTGAACTTAGAACACAGAACATTAGACTAGAGAAAGTTAGGGCTGGAAAGAACCTTAGATTATTAGAGTGAAGTTAGAACAGAGAACATTAGAGTAGAGAAAATTAGCGCTGGAAAGGGCCTTAGATTATTAGAGTGAACTTAGAACATAGAACATTAGACTAGAGAAAGTTAGGGCTGGAAAGAACCTTAGATTATTAGAGTGAAGTTAGAACAGAGAACATTAGACTAGAGAAAGTTAGGGCTGGAAAGGGCCTTAGATAATTGGAGTGAACTTAGAACAGAGAACATTAGACTAGAGAAAGTTAGGGCTGGAAAGAACCTTAGATTATTAGAGTGAAGTTAGAACATAGAACATTAGACTAGAGAAAGTTAGGGCTGGAAAGGGCCTTAGATTATTAGAGTGAAGTTAGAACAGAGAACATTAGACTAGAGAAAGTTAGGGCTGGAAAGGGCCTTAGATAATTGGAGTGAACTTAGAACAGAGAACATTAGACTAGAGAAAGTTAGGGCTGGAAAGAACCTTAGATTATTAGAGTGAAGTTAGAACATAGAACATTAGACTAGAGAAAGTTAGGGCTGGAAAGGGCCTTAGATTATTAGAGTGAACTTAGAACAGAGAACATTAGACTAGAGAAAGTTAGGGCTGGAAAGAACCTTAGATTATTAGAGTGAAGTTAGAAAATAGAACATTAGACTAGAGAAAGTTAGGGCTGGAAAGGGCCTTAGATTATTAGAGTGAACTTAGAACAGAGAACATTAGACTAGAGAAAGTTAGGGCTGGAAAGGGCCTTAGATTATTAGAGTGAACTTAGAACACAGAACATTAGACTAGAGAAAGTTAGGGCTGGAAAGGGCCTTAGATTATTAGAGTGAAGTTAGAACAGAGAACATTAGACTAGAGAAAGTTAGGGCTGGAAAGGGCCTTAGATTATTAGAGTGAACTTAGATCATAGAACATTAGACTAGAGAAAGGTAGGGCTGGAAGGGCCTTAGATTATTGGAGTGAACTTAGAACAGAGAACATTAGACTAGAGAAAGTTAGGGCTGGAAAGGGCCTTAGATTATTAGAGTGAAGTTAGAACAGAGAACATTAGACTAGAGAAAGTTAGGGCTGGAAAGGGCCTTAGATTATTAGAGTGAACTTAGAACAGAGAACATTAGACTAGAAAGTTAGGGCTGGAAAGGGCCTTAGATTATTGGAGTGAACTTAGATCATAGAACATTAGACTAGAGAAAGTTAGGGCTGGAAAGGGCCTTAGATTATTGGAGTGAACTTAGATCATAGAACATTAGACTAGAGAAAGTTAGGGCTGGAAAGGGCCTTAGATTATTAGAGTGAAGTTAGAACAGAGAACATTAGACTAGAGAAAGTTAGGGCTGGAAAGGGCCTTAGATTATTAGAGTGAAGTTAGAACAGAGAACATTAGACTAGAGAAAGTTAGGGCTGGAAAGAACCTTAGATTATTAGAGTGAAGTTAGAACAGAGAACATTAGACTAGAGAAAGTTAGGGCTGGAAAGGGCCTTAGATTATTAGAGTGAAGTTAGAACATAGAACATTAGACTAGAAAGTTAGGGCTGGAAAGGGCCTTAGATTATTAGAGTGAACTTAGAACAGAGAACATTAGACTAGAGAAAGTTAGGGCTGGAAAGGGCCTTAGATTATTAGAGTGAAGTTAGAACATAGAACATTAGACTAGAGAAAGTTAGGGCTGGAAAGGGCCTTAGATTATTAGAGTGAACTTAGAACATAGAACATTAGACTAGAGAAAGTTAGGGCTGGAAAGGGCCTTAGATTATTAGAGTGAAGTTAGAACAGAGAACATTAGACTAGAGAAAGTTAGGGCTGGAAAGAACCTTAGATTATTAGAGTGAAGTTAGAACATAGAACATTAGACTAGAGAAAGTTAGGGCTGGAAAGGGCCTTAGATTATTAGAGTGAACATAGAACATAGAACATTAGACTAGAGAAAGTTAGGGCTGGAAAGGGCCTTAGATTATTAGAGTGAACATAGAACAGAGAACATTAGACTAGAGAAAGTTAGGGCTGGAAAGGGCCTTAGATTATTAGAGTGAACATAGAACAGAGAACATTAGACTAGAGAAAGTTAGGGCTGGAAAGGGCCTTAGATTATTAGAGTGAAGTTAGAACAGAGAACATTAGACTAGAAAGTTAGAATTGGAAAGAACCTTAGATTATTAGAGTGAACATAGAACAGAGAACATTAGACTAGAGAAAGTTAGGGCTGGAAAGAACCTTAGATTATTAGAGTGAAGTTAGAACATAGAACATTAGACTAGAGAAAGTTAGGGCTGGAAAGGGCCTTAGATTATTAGAGTGAACATAGAACAGAGAACATTAGACTAGAGAAAGTTAGGGCTGGAAAGGGCCTTAGATTATTAGAGTGAACATAGAACAGAGAACATTAGACTAGAGAAAGTTAGGGCTGGAAAGGGCCTTAGATTATTAGAGTGAAGTTAGAACAGAGAACATTAGACTAGAGAAAGTTAGGGCTGGAAAGGGCCTTAGATTATTAGAGTGAACATAGAACAGAGAACATTAGACTAGAGAAAGTTAGGGCTGGAAAGGGCCTTAGATTATTAGAGTGAAGTTAGAACAGAGAACATTAGACTAGAGAAAGTTAGGGCTGGAAAGGGCCTTAGATTATTAGAGTGAACATAGAACAGAGAACATTAGACTAGAGAAAGTTAGGGCTGGAAAGGGCCTTAGATTATTAGAGTGAACATAGAACAGAGAACATTAGACTAGAGAAAGTTAGGGCTGGAAAGGGCCTTAGATTATTAGAGTGAACATAAAACATACAACATTAGACTAGAGAAAGTTAGGGCTGCAAAGGGCCTTAGATTATTAGAGTGAACATAAAACATACAACATTAGACTAGAGAAAGTTAGGGCTGCAAAGGGCCTTAGATTATTAGAGTGAACATAGAACAGAGAACATTAGACTAGAGAAAGTTAAGGCTGGAAAGGGCCTTAGATTATTAGAGTGAACTTAGAACAGAGAACATTAGACTAGAGAAAGTTAGGGCTGGAAAGGGCCTTAGATTATTAGAGTGAACTTAGAACAGAGAACATTAGACTAGAAAGTTAGGGCTGGAAAGAACCTTAGATTATTAGAGTGAAGTTAGAACAAAGAACATTAGACTAGAGAAAGTTAGGGCTGGAAAGGGCCTTAGATTATTAGAGTGAACATAAAACATACAACATTAGACTAGAGAAAGTTAGGGCTGGAAGGGCCTTAGATTATTGGAGTGAACTTAGATCATAGAACATTAGACTAGAGAAAGTTAGGGCTGGAAGGGCCTTAGATTATTGGAGTGAACTTAGAACAGAGAACATTAGACTAGAGAAAGTTAGGGCTGGAAAGGGCCTTAGATTATTAGAGTGAAGTTAGAACAGAGAACATTAGACTAGAGAAAGTTAGGGCTGGAAAGGGCCTTAGATTATTAGAGTGAACTTAGAACAGAGAACATTAGACTAGAAAGTTAGGGCTGGAAAGGGCCTTAGATTATTGGAGTGAACTTAGATCATAGAACATTAGACTAGAGAAAGTTAGGGCTGGAAAGGGCCTTAGATTATTGGAGTGAACTTAGATCATAGAACATTAGACTAGAGAAAGTTAGGGCTGGAAAGGGCCTTAGATTATTAGAGTGAAGTTAGAACAGAGAACATTAGACTAGAGAAAGTTAGGGCTGGAAAGGGCCTTAGATTATTAGAGTGAAGTTAGAACAGAGAACATTAGACTAGAGAAAGTTAGGGCTGGAAAGAACCTTAGATTATTAGAGTGAAGTTAGAACAGAGAACATTAGACTAGAGAAAGTTAGGGCTGGAAAGGGCCTTAGATTATTAGAGTGAAGTTAGAACATAGAACATTAGACTAGAAAGTTAGGGCTGGAAAGGGCCTTAGATTATTAGAGTGAACTTAGAACAGAGAACATTAGACTAGAGAAAGTTAGGGCTGGAAAGGGCCTTAGATTATTAGAGTGAAGTTAGAACATAGAACATTAGACTAGAGAAAGTTAGGGCTGGAAAGGGCCTTAGATTATTAGAGTGAACTTAGAACATAGAACATTAGACTAGAGAAAGTTAGGGCTGGAAAGGGCCTTAGATTATTAGAGTGAAGTTAGAACAGAGAACATTAGACTAGAGAAAGTTAGGGCTGGAAAGAACCTTAGATTATTAGAGTGAAGTTAGAACATAGAACATTAGAGTAGAGAAAGTTAGGGCTGGAAAGGGCCTTAGATTATTAGAGTGAAGTTAGAACATAGAACATTAGACTAGAGAAAGTTAGGGCTGGAAAGAGCCTTAGATTATTAGAGTGAACTTAGAACACAGAACATTAGACTAGAGAAAGTTAGGGCTGGAAAGAACCTTAGATTATTAGAGTGAAGTTAGAACAGAGAACATTAGACTAGAGAAAGTTAGGGATGGAAAGGGCCTTAAATAATTGGAGTGAAGTTAGAACATAGAACATTAGACTAGAGAAAGTTAGGGCTGGAAAGGGCCTTAGATAATTGGAGTGAACTTAGAACAGAGAACATTAGACTAGAGAAAGTTAGGGCTGGAAAGAACCTTAGATTATTAGAGTGAAGTTAGAACATAGAACATTAGACTAGAGAAAGTTAGGGCTGGAAAGGGCCTTAGATTATTAGAGTGAACTTAGAACAGAGAACATTAGACTAGAGAAAGTTAGGGCTGGAAAGGGCCTTAGATTATTAGAGTGAAGTTAGAACATAGAACATTAGACTAGAGAAAGTTAGGGCTGGAAAGAGCCTTAGATTATTAGAGTGAACTTAGAACACAGAACATTAGACTAGAGAAAGTTAGGGCTGGAAAGAACCTTAGATTATTAGAGTGAAGTTAGAACAGAGAACATTAGAGTAGAGAAAATTAGCGCTGGAAAGGGCCTTAGATTATTAGAGTGAACTTAGAACACAGAACATTAGACTAGAGAAAGTTAGGGCTGGAAAGAACCTTAGATTATTAGAGTGAAGTTAGAACAGAGAACATTAGACTAGAGAAAGTTAGGGCTGGAAAGGGCCTTAGATAATTGGAGTGAACTTAGAACAGAGAACATTAGACTAGAGAAAGTTAGGGCTGGAAAGAACCTTAGATTATTAGAGTGAAGTTAGAACATAGAACATTAGACTAGAGAAAGTTAGGGCTGGAAAGGGCCTTAGATTATTAGAGTGAAGTTAGAACAGAGAACATTAGACTAGAGAAAGTTAGGGCTGGAAAGGGCCTTAGATAATTGGAGTGAACTTAGAACAGAGAACATTAGACTAGAGAAAGTTAGGGCTGGAAAGAACCTTAGATTATTAGAGTGAAGTTAGAACATAGAACATTAGACTAGAGAAAGTTAGGGCTGGAAAGGGCCTTAGATTATTAGAGTGAACTTAGAACAGAGAACATTAGACTAGAGAAAGTTAGGGCTGGAAAGGGCCTTAGATTATTAGAGTGAACTTAGAACACAGAACATTAGACTAGAGAAAGTTAGGGCTGGAAAGGGCCTTAAATTATTAGAGTGAAGTTAGAACAGAGAACATTAGACTAGAGAAAGTTAGGGCTGGAAAGGGCCTTAGATTATTAGAGTGAACTTAGATCATAGAACATTAGACTAGAGAAAGTTAGGGCTGGAAGGGCCTTAGATTATTGGAGTGAACTTAGAACAGAGAACATTAGACTAGAGAAAGTTAGGGCTGGAAAGGGCCTTAGATTATTAGAGTGAAGTTAGAACAGAGAACATTAGACTAGAAAGTTAGGGCTGGAAAGGGCCTTAGATTATTAGAGTGAACTTAGAACAGAGAACATTAGACTAGAGAAAGTTAGGGCTGGAAAGGGCCTTAGATTATTAGAGTGAAGTTAGAACATAGAACATTAGACTAGAAAGTTAGGGCTGGAAGGGCCTTAGATTATTAGAGTGAACTTAGATCATAGAACATTAGACTAGAGAAAGTTAGCCCTGGAAAGGGCCTTAGATTATTAGAGTGAAGTTAGAACATAGAACATTAGACTAGAAAGTTAGGGCTGGAAAGGGCCTTAGATTATTGGAGTGAACTTAGATCATAGAACATTAGACTAGAGAAAGTTAGCCCTGGAAAGGGCCTTAGATTATTAGAGTGAATTTAGAACAGAGAACATTAGACTAGAGAAAGTTAGGGCTGGAAAGAACCTTAGATTATTAGAGTGAAGTTAGAACATAGAACATTAGACTAGAGAAAGTTAGGGCTGGAAAGGGCCTTAGATTATTAGAGTGAACTTAGAACATAGAACATTAGACTAGAGAAAGTTAGGGCTGGAAAGGGCCTTAGATTATTAGAGTGAAGTTAGAACAGAGAACATTAGACTAGAGAAAGTTAGGGCTGGAAAGAACCTTAGATTATTAGAGTGAAGTTAGAACATAGAACATTAGACTAGAGAAAGTTAGGGCTGGAAAGGGCCTTAGATAATTAGAGTGAACTTAGAACATAGAACATTAGACTAGAGAAAGTTAGGGCTGGAAGGGCCTTAGATTATTAGAGTGAACTTAGAACAGAGAACATTAGACTAGAGAAAGGTAGGGCTGGAAAGGGCCTTAGATTATTAGAGTGAAGTTAGAACATAGAACATTAGACTAGAGAAAGTTAGGGCTGGAAAGGGCCTTAGATAATTAGAGTGAACTTAGAACATAGAACATTAGACTAGAGAAAGTTAGGGCTGGAAGGGCCTTAGATTATTAGAGTGAACTTAGAACAGAGAACATTAGACTAGAGAAAGTTAGGGCTGGAAAGGGCCTTAGATTATTAGAGTGAAGTTAGAACATAGAACATTAGACTAGAGAAAGTTAGGGCTGGAAAGGGCCTTAGATTATTAGAGTGAATTTAGAACATAGAACATTAGACTAGAGAAAGTTAGGGCTGGAAAGGGCCTTAGATTATTAGAGTGAAGTTAGAACAAAGAACATTAGACTAGAGAAAGTTAGGGCTGGAAAGGGCCTTAGATTATTAGAGTGAAGTTAGAACAGAGAACATTAGACTAGAGAAAGTTAGGGCTGGAAAGGGCCTTAGATTATTAGAGCGAACTTAGAACATAGAACATTAGACTAGAGAAAGTTAGGGCTGGAAAGGGCCTTAGATTATTAGAGTGAAGTTAGAACAAAGAACATTAGACTAGAGAAAGTTAGGGCTGGAAAGGGCCTTAGATTATTAGAGTGAACTTAGAACACAGAACATTAGAGTAGAGAAAATTAGCGCTGGAAAGGGCCTTAGATTATTAGAGTGAACTTAGAACACAGAACATTAGACTAGAGAAAATTAGCGCTGGAAAGGGCCTTAGATTATTAGAGTGAACTTAGAACAGAGAACATTAGACTAGAGAAAGTTAGGGCTGGAAAGAGCCTTAGATTATTAGAGTGAACTTAGAACACAGAACATTAGAGTAGAGAAAATTAGCGCTGGAAAGGGCCTTAGATTATTAGAGTGAACTTAGAACACAGAACATTAGACTAGAGAAAGTTAGGGCTGGAAAGAACCTTAGATTATTAGAGTGAAGTTAGAACAGAGAACATTAGACTAGAGAAAGTTAGGGCTGGAAAGGGCCTTAGATTATTAGAGTGAAGTTAGAACAGAGAACATTAGACTAGAGAAAGTTAGGGCTGGAAAGGGCCTTAGATAATTGGAGTGAACTTAGAACAGAGAACATTAGACTAGAGAAAGTTAGGGCTGGAAAGAACCTTAGATTATTAGAGTGAAGTTAGAACATAGAACATTAGACTAGAGAAAGTTAGGGCTGGAAAGGGCCTTAGATTATTAGAGTGAACTTAGAACAGAGAACATTAGACTAGAGAAAGTTAGGGCTGGAAAGGGCCTTAGATTATTAGAGTGAACTTAGAACACAGAACATTAGACTAGAGAAAGTTAGGGCTGGAAAGAGCCTTAGATTATTAGAGTGAACTTAGAACACAGAACATTAGAGTAGAGAAAATTAGCGCTGGAAAGGGCCTTAGATTATTAGAGTGAACTTAGAACACAGAACATTAGACTAGAGAAAATTAGCGCTGGAAAGGGCCTTAGATTATTAGAGTGAACTTAGAACATAGAACATTAGACTAGAAAGTTAGGGCTGGAAAGGGCCTTAGATTATTAGAGTGAACTTAGAACAGAGAACATTAGACTAGAGAAAGTTAGGGCTGGAAAGGGCCTTAGATTATTAGAGTGAAGTTAGAACATAGAACATTAGACTAGAAAGTTAGGGCTGGAAGGGCCTTAGATTATTAGAGTGAACTTAGATCATAGAACATTAGACTAGAGAAAGTTAGCCCTGGAAAGGGCCTTAGATTATTAGAGTGAAGTTAGAACATAGAACATTAGACTAGAAAGTTAGCCCTGGAAAGGGCCTTAGATTATTAGAGTGAATTTAGAACAGAGAACATTAGACTAGAGAAAGTTAGGGCTGGAAAGAACCTTAGATTATTAGAGTGAAGTTAGAACATAGAACATTAGACTAGAGAAAGTTAGGGCTGGAAAGGGCCTTAGATTATTAGAGTGAACTTAGAACATAGAACATTAGACTAGAGAAAGTTAGGGCTGGAAAGGGCCTTAGATTATTAGAGTGAAGTTAGAACAGAGAACATTAGACTAGAGAAAGTTAGGGCTGGAAAGAACCTTAGATTATTAGAGTGAAGTTAGAACATAGAACATTAGACTAGAGAAAGTTAGGGCTGGAAAGGGCCTTAGATAATTAGAGTGAACTTAGAACATAGAACATTAGACTAGAGAAAGTTAGGGCTGGAAGGGCCTTAGATTATTAGAGTGAACTTAGAACAGAGAACATTAGACTAGAGAAAGTTAGGGCTGGAAAGGGCCTTAGATTATTAGAGTGAAGTTAGAACATAGAACATTAGACTAGAGAAAGTTAGGGCTGGAAAGGGCCTTAGATAATTAGAGTGAACTTAGAACATAGAACATTAGACTAGAGAAAGTTAGGGCTGGAAGGGCCTTAGATTATTAGAGTGAACTTAGAACAGAGAACATTAGACTAGAGAAAGTTAGGGCTGGAAAGGGCCTTAGATTATTAGAGTGAAGTTAGAACAAAGAACATTAGACTAGAGAAAGTTAGGGCTGGAAAGGGCCTTAGATTATTAGAGTGAAGTTAGAACAGAGAACATTAGACTAGAGAAAGTTAGGGCTGGAAAGGGCCTTAGATTATTAGAGTGAACTTAGAACATAGAACATTAGACTAGAGAAAGTTAGGGCTGGAAAGGGCCTTAGATTATTAGAGTGAAGTTAGAACAAAGAACATTAGACTAGAGAAAGTTAGGGCTGGAAAGGGCCTTAGATTATTAGAGTGAACTTAGAACACAGAACATTAGAGTAGAGAAAATTAGCGCTGGAAAGGGCCTTAGATTATTAGAGTGAACTTAGAACACAGAACATTAGACTAGAGAAAATTAGCGCTGGAAAGGGCCTTAGATTATTAGAGTGAACTTAGAACAGAGAACATTAGACTAGAGAAAGTTAGGGCTGGAAAGAGCCTTAGATTATTAGAGTGAACTTAGAACACAGAACATTAGAGTAGAGAAAATTAGCGCTGGAAAGGGCCTTAGATTATTAGAGTGAACTTAGAACACAGAACATTAGACTAGAGAAAGTTAGGGCTGGAAAGAACCTGACATTATTAGAGTGATAGAATGTTAAAAAACATTATTGGTAGTAGAAGGGTACTTAGCAAAGTGAATATTAGAGTGCAGCACACAGGATATTAGGACATATAATATATGATGCTAAAATTGGAAACAGTCTTACAATATCCAACATTAAACTATAGGCTGGTAGGACAGAGAATATTGAATACTAGAACTGGAAGGGACTTTCTTTCATCTAGTCTAGGGGATCTGGAATAGATTTCAGGAGAGTTCAGGAACTTGGGGGGGGGAATCACACTTTTATTTTTACTAATTGCCACTAAAATTGAGCATTTCCCTCATGAATGCAAGTACCAGACTTAATTCTGAGAAGGGATCTGTGGATTTCAGCAGACTGCCGAAAGGGACCCTCCCCCCAAAGGCTGGGAACTCTGGATTTAGTCTAATTCCCTCATTTTAACAGAAAAGAAACTGAGGCATACTTAGGAAGCTAAAGTGACTTATCTATGGTGACGTAGGTCATAGGGAGCTAATGCAGCATTTGAACTCTGGTCTTCTAATGGAACTGTGGATAAAGACATCTCTTTTCCCGTAGGTTACAGGCACAGATTTTAATTATATTTTATTTAAAATTATATTTAATTACAAAATTATATTTTTTATAAATTATATAATTTATAATTAAAATTATATTTTATTTTTTAAAATATTATTGTTCATTTCTCCCATAGTCCTCTTCAGTCTGAGTAGCAGATTTAGTGTTCTCCTCTCTGCTCTTCCATGGGCAAGAATGAACAAATGGTTGTCTTGTGATTCACCAATAAGAGATCTAAGGCCTTAAGAATGTCCCATTCAGAAATGAGATTTCAGAGCCCTGCTTTGAGTCAATGAACCATTTTTTCTCTAAAAAGGTACTTTTTTCTTTTTTCTCTTTCTCTCTCTCTCTCTCTTTTTTTTTTTTTTTTTTTAGCTGAGGCACTTGGGGTTGAGTGACTTGCCCAGGGTCACAGCTAGGAAGAGTTAAGTGTCTGAGATCAAATTTGAACTCAGGTCCTCCTGACTTCAGGGTTAGCACTCTACCCACTGTGTCCTCTAGCTGCCCCTAAAAAGTTCTAAGGATAAGAATAAATCACATTTCTCTTGTTTTCAAATCTTAAGCAAATCGTCTTCCTTTCCATAGCCCTTGAGAGAAGTAGTGAAAGAAAGTGTGGATATGCCCATTTTACGGATGGAGAGACTGATACTCAGTGAAGTGAAAAACTTTCCCAAGTATTTATTAAAAATAAACCAAAAAAGACAGGACACACACAGAGCTATTAGGGGATTTTGGAGATGGTTGATCTCTCCAGAGGGGGAAGCAGCTGGGGAGGGGCTGATTTGTAATGGGTCTCACAGGTAGCATGAGACAGAACTAATATTTAAATCAACGTGTCGCTGCTCTTGGGGCTTGGCCCCCCTCTCTCAGAGCCCATCTCTCCTGACTCCGATTATAAGGAGTAGAACACATGCTACCATCTCAATTGAGTATGTCACAAAATGAGTATTTTAGATGTAATTTTATTTAAACACTAGGAAACCCAATTATTGCTAGACGATTCCATCTTTATTAATTGGGCAATTTGCTTTAAAATACATCTGATCACTGTTATTATCTTCAGGGAAATAGTAATTTGGGTTTACACTAGCCTACTATTAGTGCCCTTACATAAGATGCAAGGATGGAGCTTGGAAAAAACAACCTGACTTCTAAAACAGGGGTTTTCATTTTCATCTCATTTTGGGGGATGTTCATCGCTGTCCCCCCTCACTTTTTAGTGATCCGGCTTTTAGGCAGAGGATGATGGGTTGGCGATGCTGTTGGGGAAGGGGCTGCCTCTGAAGTTCCTTCCAGTTTGAATTCCTCTTGGAAAGAGACTGGGGGACATGCCCCCTTTAAGATGGAAAGCCAGTGCTCCAAATAGCATCAATCAATTATCCATTACCATGATTCAGTGGAAAAACAGCGGCTGAGGATCCAGGAGCAGTGGGTTCTTGTTGGGCAGGAAGTCCCTGTGTGTCTTTGGAGAAGTCCAGGACCCTCTTGGAGCCTCAGTCAAACCCTCACTAGAGGGCTGGACTCCCAAGTCCTTCTGGTTTGGAGAAACTCTAATTCATCTTTCAGTCCACAAAGTCTCAGCCACCAAGGGCAGATAAGGAGTATTCCTTTAGAAAAACATGGCTTTACCCTGACTGCAAAACACCAGGATCTCCAGTTCCCAGAGGAAGTCCAGGGGCCAAAATTCTTCCACCCACTAAGGAAAGGGAGGCCTTGCCCAGAACTGTTGGCAAGTTCGGGAACATCGGGAAGCAGCCAGTGGCTCCTCCCACACCCCATTCCACCGGGTGCTCAGGGAGACCCCCCTCCTAATGGAGGAGAGCTTACCTTGGGAGAGGAAGCAGTGCAGTGGAACCGGTGCTGCTTTAGGAACCCCGTTCTCCCTGAGCCAGGTGATCTTGGTCAAATCGCAACAGATGTGGGTCTCAGTTTTCTCCTCTGTAAAATTAGAGGTTCAGGTTAATAGCCTTTTGAGCCCTCCCCTGTCCCATCTTTATGTCGTAGGGTTCTCTAGGGTCACAAGGTAATGCAATATCCATGATCCCATCTAGCCCTCACTACAACTCAGTGGGGCAGGAATGGACATCAGAATCTCCTCATTTCATCTGGAAAGAGATCTCAGAGGCCATGGAGGCTCCCTATTCATTTTAAGAGGTCATGGAGCCTCCCTATGCACCTTTTTAAATTTTTAAATAAATTTTATTTTTCCCCTATCCATTTTAGGAAGCCATGGAGGCTCCCTATCCATTTTAAGAGGCCATGGAACCTTCTTATCCATTTTTAAATTTTTAAAAATTTTATTTTTTTCCTTATCCATGTTAGGAGGCCATGGAGGCCTCTATGCATCTTTTTTAATTTTATTTTTTTCCCCTATCTATTTTAAGAGGCCATGGAGGCTCCCTATCTATTTTACTGATGAAGAAATCTTGGGATGTCACCCAGCTCAGTAAATGGTTGAGGTGATTTTCTTAAGGGATCTAGGGATAGATGGACTTTTAGAGATCATGGGACCTCATGGGAACGTGTCCTCCCTCTTTAAAAAAAAGTGACAAAGAAATGACAGTTTCCTTAGTGTCACTTATACACTGACCAGGAGAACTGAGCTTTGAACCCAAGACTTTTCATTTCACGTTTGAGACTTTTCACTGGAGCATTCTGTCTTCTACAAGGTGACTAGGTGAATGTGAAGACTCTAATATCTGGGACCTCCATCCCCACCCTCAGGGCATAGAGGGTGCTTGGGATTTGGCCAGCAGTTTCATTTCTTTGTCATCTCCCCAGAACTCCCCCCCCTTTTTTTTTTTTTTTTTTTGCTACTGGGAAGGCCATTAGATTGACTTTTACAAGTCCATAATATGTAGTTTATCAAATTACTTTCAATGGTTGGAACACAGTAAACTTAAATAAATAATAAATGCTTATTGGCTGGTCCACAGACTTGGGATGGGAAGAACCTTAGAGGATAATATAATATATACACGTATTATATGACATCTAGAATATATATTAGAAGGTAATATAATATATAATAACAATCTATCGAATTATTACTTTTTAAGCAGGTAGGGATTGCAAATCTTCAGATTCAGATTCAGAGAAGTTAAATGCTATATCCCAGTTTATTCAAGTAGCAGAGCTGAGATTTGAACTCATATCCTTAAACTCAAAATCCAGGACCATTTCTACTATTCCAAGATACCTCTGAGAGCTATGATTAGGAGTAATTTGTTCTTGACACTCCGTGGTGCACATTCTTAAAGCAGGTCTGTGGGAAAAGCAAATATGACTTATCCCTATTTTATAGATGGGAAAACTGAGGCTGACAGAGGAGAAGTGATTATGCTGAGGTCACAGAGTTTAATAAACATGGGAGGCCATTTGTCTCATGATATCAAGTTCAGTCCTCATAATCCATACCCTCCTGACTCCTGTGGAAGGGGCTTCCTGGGCAGGGAAAACCAGCATGTATGGGGGGGGATTCTTGTTGTTCTCTTCCCTTGCCCTTCTTCCTCCTCTTCCTCCTCTTCCCTGCTCTCTCCAATTTTTCCCTAGTCAACCGCAGTTAAAAAGAACCTTTCATTACTTTCTCCTCTCAGCATCCCAGGTCTTTCCATAATACAAGCCGTACATTATCCAAAAGCCCAGTGAGATGAATGGGAAATATTGATATAGAGGATTATCCATATGGGAGAATTGATTTGAGAATGCTAAAAATGGCATGCACATGAATGGTGATTGTTTAGAAAGAGCATTGGATGGAGTGGATTTCTAGCTGGCCTCTGAGGTCCCTTCTAATCTGGAGATTTAAGGATACGATGATTTCAGGAGGGGAATAAAGCCCTTCCTGGGATATTGTCTGGGTAAACCTGAGGAAACCTTGAGTTTTCCCTCAGTCACTAGCCTAGGCAACTCTTGAAGGCTGTGACTTAGTTACATAGAGCAGGTGCTGACCTGTATTGACGAGGGAGCTCCCGACACCCAGGAGATCACAGGTCCAGACAAATAGATGAGAAGATAAAATGGGAATAACCAAATCCATCCCATCTGTCTCATGGGATTCTCAGGAGGCTCAGATTAAAATCAGTGCTACAAATACTTCCTGAGTGTCTGCTAGTGCACTCACCAACAACTTTCCAGACTCTTAAAGTCTGTTATCTACTTTGTCCCAGCATTCTACATTCTAATATCCCTTCCGGTTCTAGCATTCTCTTTTCTAAAGTCCATTCTATCTTAGATGTATTATATTTTTTTTCTCCTTTAAATTAAAAGTGTTGGTTGGAGATTGATTATTTGGGTTTTAAAACACACAGAAATAAAATGATTTATCATTTTACCAGACACCAAACCATTATTTCTAGATAGGACTTTTAAAAAATTATTTTTTTCCATAATTACATGTTGAAATAATTAAAAAAATTTTCAAAGTTTTGAGTTTCATCATACACAGTGACAAGATTATGATCAATTGTGATGGACTTAGCTCTTTTTCAACAATAAAATGATTCAAGGCAATTCCAATAGACTTGGGATGGAAAGTGCCCTCCTCAGCCTGAGAGAGAACCATGAAGACTGAATGTGGAGCAAAGCATAGTACTTTCTCTTTGTTGGTGTTGTTTGTTTATTTGCTTGGTTTTTTCTTTCTCATGATTTTTCCTTTTTGATTTGATTTTTCTTGTACAGCATGATGAATATAGAAATATGTTTAGAAGAATTGCACCTATTTGTCAGATTGCTTGCTGTCTTAAGGAATGGGGAGAGAGGAGGAAGGAAGAAAATATTCGAAAACAAAGTTTTGCAAAGGTAAATTCTGAAAGCTGATTTTGTATGTATTTGGAAAAATAAAATACTACTGGGGGGGGGGAAACATTTAAGTTCCAAATTCTACCCTTCTCCCTTTTCTTCCCCCCCCTCCCTGAGATAAGTAATACATTTTACATGTGCAAACATTTCCATATTAGTACAAGAAGACTTGAAAGAGAGAGAAAGAAAGAAAGAAAAAGAAAAGAAAGAAAGAAAAAGAAAGAAAGAAAGAAAGAAAGAAAACAACAAATGAAGGAAGGAAGGAAGGAAGGAAGGGAGGAAGGGAGGAAGAAAGAAAGAAAGAAAGAAAGAAAGAAAGAAAGAAAGAAAGAAAGAAAGAAAGAAAGAAAGAAAGAAAGAAAAGAAAGAAAGAAAGAAAGAAAGAAAGAAAGAAAGAAAGAAAGAAAGAAAGAAAAGAAAGAAGGAAGGAAGGAAGGAAGGAAGGAAAGGAAAGGAAGAAAGAAAGAAAGAAAGAAAGAAAGAAAGAAAGAAAGAAAGAAAGAAAGAAAGAAAGAAGGAAGAAGGAAGGAACAAAAGAAGGAAGGAGGAAGGAAGGAAGGAAGGAAGGAAGGAAGGAAGGAAGGAAGGAAGGAAGGAAGGAAGGAAGGAAGGAAGGAAGGAAGGAAGGAAGGAAGGAAGAAGGAAGAAAGAAAGAAAGAAAGAAAAAAAAAAAGAAAGAAAGAAAGAAAGAAAAAGAAAGAAGGAAGGAAGAGGAAGAAGGAAGAAGGAAGAAGAAGAAAGAAGAAAGAAAGAAAGAAAGAAGAAGAAAGAAAGAAAGAAAGAAAGAAGGAAAGAAGGAAGGAACAAAAGAAGGAAGGAAGGAAGGAAGGAAGGAAGGAAGGAAGGAAGGAAGGAAGGAAGAAGGAAAGAAGGAAGGAAGGAAGGAAGGAAGGAAGGAAGGAAGGAAGGAAGGAAGGAAGGAAAGAAGGAAGAAAGAAAGAAGAAGAAAGAAAGAAAGAAAGAAAGAAAGAAAGAAAGAAAGAAAGAAAGAAAGAAAGAAAGAAAGAAAGAAAGAAAGAAGAAGAAGAAGGAAGGAAGGAAGGAAGGAAGGAAGGAAGGAAAGAAGGAAGAAAGAAGAAAGAAAGAAAGAAAAAGAAAGAAGGAAGGAAGGAAGGAACAAAAGAAGGAAGGAAGGAAGGAAGAAGGAAGGAAGGAAGAAAGAAAGAAAGAAAGAAAGAAAGAAAGAAAGAAAGAAAGAAAGAAAGAAAGAAAGAAAGAAAGAAAGAAAGAAAGAAAAAGAAAGAAGGAAGGAAGGAACAAAAGAAGGAAGGAAAGAAGAAAGGAGTAGCATATTTTATTCTGTATTCAAACAATATTAATTCTTTCTCTAGAGGCAGATAGTATGCTTCATCATTAGTCCTTTGGGATCGTCTGGGTCACTGCATCACTAACAGTCATTTGTTACTATGTATAATGTTCACCTTGCATTAGTTCAGGTAAGTCTTGCCAGCTTTTGCTAAAATAATCCCATTTTCCTTCCTTATAGCATGATAGTAATAGCATGCCATTTTTATACTCCATAACTGATTCAACTACTCTCCAAATGATCGACATTTCTTCGATTTCCAGTTCTTCGACATCACAAAGAGAGCTCCTACAAGTACTGTTGATAGGTCCTCCCCCCTTTTTTGAGGGTATCCCATATTCTGAGGTTGGTTTCCAACGCTGATATTCTGTGATCTAAGTTCTGAGGCCCTAGGTTCTAAGTTCCTTTTCACCCCTACCATTCTAAGATTTGATTGTTTGAAGATCTAACAATTTGCTTTTTTTGGTTGCTTCAGCTCTAACATTTGCTGTTCTAACTTCCCTTTTAGCTCTGACATTCAGGTCTCTTCTAATATTAACATTCGATGCCCTAAGGTCTCTGCCAGCTCTAACAACTTCTGATTCTGGGATCAGTCCAAGCACATCATCTTTGGGGACTTCCCTCTGATTTCCAGCCCCTCTAAGCTCCAGCCTGAGCCTCCCTTGCTGCTGAGCTCTACCTGGCTCCCACGGGCCAGTTCTGGGTGGGATGTGGGCAGCAGGCAGCTCTGCAGTGTCTGCCACAGAGGAAGCCAGACTCCAGCCAACCGCCCCTTCTCCTTCGGCCCATATATGGCAAGCCCAGTATCCACTTCCTGCTGGATCGTTCCTCCGGGTTGGAGTCAAACTGGTTTCAGAGTCTGCAGGACAAACACAGGCAGAAAGGAGTGCTCTGGAAGCTGTCCCAACAGATAGCAGGGCAACTCCCTAGTGTGTGCCGCCCACTCACCCGGCCGCCCACGCTGGGAAAGGGGCCTGGCCTGAAAATCCCATCCTCTCTGCCCCAAGGCAGGCTGGAGGTGGGGGCAGGGCAGGGCAGAGCCTCAGGGGGCAGCATTCCCAGATCATTTGCTGATAAGGTCACAGGAACAGGCTGACCCGGGCCATGGGATGGAGATGGACCTCTGTGGTATCAGAAGCAAGATGCTGGGTGAACTATGGGATTGAATGGTTCCCCTATCTCTATTTCCCCCCAAAAAAGTAAAAATCAGTCCAACAGCAACAATTCTGAGCTACTGAGCTACTAGTACTCCCAGTATTTCAACTCTGACTCAAACGTGGTCCTGGGCGAAGGGTGCAGTCCTTAGGAAGATGGCCAATGTTAGGATTATGAGGGACTCAGGGATGCCCCCCAGGGAAATTTAGAATCTACGGGATTTTAGAATGTAGGGAGCATAGGAGTCATATTATGGGGGGACCAAGGCTGTCTTTTAGGGGGTATGAGAGATCCAGTTGGGTCCATAGGGGTTCTGAGGAATTGGGGGCTACTTTTAGGCTGGAAGTTACCAGCCAGTGAGTGTTAGGGACTGTGGGATAGCTATAGGAGTATGTATGGATAGGGGTGTTGGGGAAGGGATGGGGGAGGAGGGAGAGAGAGGAAGAGAGAAGAGATCATTAGATGTTAAAACCTCATTACCATGCAAGCATATAGTTGGTGCTTAATCAGTGCTTGTTATTTGACTGATGGTTGGTTATTTATCCTGGTCCTGTCAGCATTATTTTCGGGTTTGCTTTGCCCCAAAGCTTACATTTGCTGCTGTGTGAACTTGGAAAAGTCACTTTTCTTCTATACCTCCAAGTGAAAGGAGTGAAATCAGTGATGGCTAGGACCCATTCCTCCTCCAAACTGTGATTACTGTGATTTGATTTTGTCACTTACTAGCCGAGTGATCTTAGACAAGTCACTTTCTGACTTTGGATTTCTGCTTCCTCCTAATAATATCTGCCATTTAAATAAGATTTAGAGGTTTAAATGACTCCCTATTCACTAGTATATCAGATCCTCATAACAATCCTAAATAGACTACAGGCTTTTTTATCTATATTATTTTATTGGGGGGATGGCTCTAGATTTGTGATTTTATTGATTCAGGGGCCTCTCCATGAGAAAACTCCCTCTCTTCATGCATGGTAGTGTCCTCTGTGATTATCTTCCTTGGGGCTTGCGGAGAACACTGAGAGTCCCAAACCCGTGTGTGTCTGAGATGGGACTTGAACCTTCTGGTCTGTAGTTGAAGGGGTCGGATCAGATAATAATAAGGTCTATTCCATTTAAGATTTGAGAAATTTATGAATCTAAATGTTTAACTTGGGGGGGGAGCAGCTGGTCATCAGTGATTGAGGCGGAGAGACCACAGGTGGCTCATGGGAATGTATGCATTGGTCAAACATTAAGAGGCCCCCAGTAGGCTTTCGGTGCTTTGTCTGGATTGTTGGTGGGGAATCGCTGGGAAGAAGTGCATCACGATGGCGGCCCATTGAGCGAGGGTCTTAATCAGTCTTCTGGAGTCTGGATTGATCAGCTGGTACACCTCCAGTTTTTACAGTCAGGGAAACAGAGGCCCTAGGAGATCCACTGGTCAAGGTCCTGCTGTACTAAATGGCAGATACCCACATCCCAGACTCCAAGTCCATCAACCCGTGGCCAAAGTCTAGAGATAACTTCCACTGCCCGGACACAGAGTACCTGTGCTATTTAAAGACCTGACCCTGTGACCAGCCTCGTTCAAATGTCCGTCCCTCTCACCTGGACTATGGCCGTGGCCTTCTACCTGCCTGCTCACTCTCAACCCTCTACCCCATTATCCACGTAGCTGCTAACCTGATATTTCTAGAACACAGAGATAGCTGGGTATATAGACAGATCAGTTATTAAGTGCTTACTGGGCTCCGAGCGTGCTGATAAGCGCTGGGGATACAGACAGGAGCAAGGGAGACGGTCCCCACCCTGAGGGAAATGGGGCAGGGCCAGGGAGAGTTAGAAGGAGCAGGAGTTTGGAAGCAGACTCCTTCTCCTCCTGGGAGTGAGCGGAAGCGCTATTGGGGGCCTTCCCAAAAAGGTGGGCCCAAGGAGAAAGTCATCCATCAACGATGCAAGGTCCAGGAGGAGGAGTCCGTAGAGAGACCCAAATCAATTCTTTTCTCAAAAATTTCAGTGATTCACTTTGATGGTTTTCTCCATTTTAGAGATAAACTGAGGCAGAAAGATTAAATGAAGTAGGTTTCGAAGGAGGTTTCGAACTCAAGGCTTCCTTATTCCAAGTCTTCCTCTGTCTCTCTGATACCCCTTACCCAGATCCCTATCCTGGCCTTTAGGTCACTTCACTGTCTGCCTTCCTCTTGCATTTCTGGCTTTAATTTCGTATTCCTGCCCTTTCCCATAGCCGTGATCTAGCCTCTGCCCCTTTCTCCCCTTGCCCCATCTCCTCTTCTTCCTATAAACTGGGTACCATGTGGGGAAGATAATTAAGTTGGAGAGGGCAGAAATGCGTTCCTTACTGCCACTGAATCTTTAGGACCAGCGTAAGCCCTCCGCTATGGGTCTAGAGGCGGAGAGACCACAGGTGGCTCATGGGAATATATGCATTGGCCAAACATTAAGAGGCCCCGAGTAGGCTTTGTCTGGATTGTTGGTGGGGAATCGCTGGGAAGAAGTGAATGAATTGAGGTGAAGGGAGAGACTCTCTTCGGGAACCTGAATGAGAAGACTGGGTTGAGGCTGGGGCTGAGAAGGTTGTCCTGGGGGCCACTAGGAGGGGTGTCTACAGGCTGCTCAGTGGGTGCTGGAGACCAGTTCTGGAGGCCAGAAGAGGGGTGGGGGCTGGGACTTTATTATTGAATCGGCTGGACCTTTGAAGTCAACTCCCCCCCACTCGCCCTAAAAAATCCCCAGAGCCACCCCAACAAGAGGGCATCCAACCCCTGCTGGATTTCCTGTAATGACGGGGAACTCACTACTTAAGGAGGAGGATTTTGGTGTGAATCTTGGCAGACTGAGGCGGACCGTGACACCGGAAGGTCTGTCTGGAGGTTAAGTTGTTCTGGGCCAAGAAAAAGGGAGGGGAAGGGTCAAGTTCAGGGCCAATGGGCGGCGGGACTAGCTCCTCACCAGTTCAGGTGAGCCCATGATTGATAGAGGAGATAGGAGGTGGGTGGAGAGCCAGTTGCAGACCTGCTAAGTGGGTGAGGTTGGGCTGTGTCCGGGAAGGGAAAATCTGCCTGTGACAAAGGTCCAGGCCTGTTCACAGCCAGACTTTGGAACGCGTGGGTATTTAATGGGGCATCCGGGTGTTCTCCGGGCCGGCCCAGCCTGCCCTTGCTGAAGTGACCCTGCCATCCAGGGCTTTAAGTTCTATTGTCCCAGCTGTCTTCTGACCCAAGGAGCGGGGGGAAGATTGGGGGGCAAATAAATGACTATTCAATTTAATTTAATTTATTCAATTTAAATTCCATTTAATTCCTGCCCCGAGAAGCCAACATCCTATCTTTTTTTTGGGGGGGGGAATTAAATATGCACACAGAAATCTAAATGGGTATATATGCGTGTATACATATCGGTGTACAAGTACACCAGAGAGCTCTGCCATCGTACACAAACACACACACACATATTATATATACATATATGCACATATGCAAGTGTGTGAATATATATATATAATATATATATGGATAAATAAATAAATAGATAAATAAATCTACCGCTCCATCCACTCTGAGGTGCAGGGAATAAAGCAGTGGGACCAGAAGAAGCTGCTGTTTCCCTCTCCTTTCTTCCAGGCCCAGCCTGCCTTTGTTCCCGTCCAAAACAGAATCGCTGCTGGATGAGCTCGGCAAACGCTCCTACTCTGAACAAGAGAGGTTCTTAGTTCATCTCATTCTGGGGTGTATCGTTAGACCAAACTCTTCCGAGTGGTTGTGGACCTCGTTCTGAGGTTCGCTGCCATGAGCACAATGCTCTCGAGGATCAAGAGTAGCTCGTTCAGTCACTTTTAGTCACGTCCTCCTCTTTATGACTTGAGTTGGGATTTTTTTGGCAGAGATACTGTTCGCCTTTTTGTGTCCAGTTCACTTTACAGATGGGGAAACCGAGGTAAACAGGGTGAAGTGACTTGTGCAGGGTCACACAACTAGGAAGTGTCCGAGAGCAGATTTGAACTCATGAACGTGAGTCCTCCTCGCTCCAGGCCTGGCTATTGCACACTAGGGACCACTGGAATGAGTGCAGCTGCAGAGGTTCCCTCTTCATTTGGGATTTCTTCCGGGACTGGTAACCCCTCCCCCCTTTAGCGAGCCTTCCATTCATATCCCTGTTTTACGTGCTGTCTGGCAGGGATGATGTTTGAGTGGGGCTATCTTTGGGTTATCTTTGAGGAACCTTAAGTAACTTTTGTGTACACATGAGAAATATCTGACTAAAGTACACATGTAAGGCCCTGTCCTATTCTACTGAATCAAATGTGTGATTTCAATTGTAAAAAAAAAAATGTGACGGGATCTTAGACACAAATGACTGGGCCCTAAATTTAAAAGGAGAAAGAGAGAAGTCTGAAACTTAAACAACTTGAATTGACTTCCAGTTTCCCCGGGAAAACCAAGCTTTATTCATTTTTTTATTTTTTTTATTATGAATACTTCCCTAGTGTTGCTGAGTGACATTGAGATCTTGAACAATGATCTGAAAAGCTTGTGTTGAATGGTGCAAAAAGCAACGGATGGCACAGTGAGAAAGAGCAAGCTCCACCAGGTACCCAAGAAGAAGTCCCAGAGAAGAGGAGTTAAGGACGTCCTCGGATAACTTTCTGATAGAAAGAGAAGATGCACTTGGAAAGAGCGAGGGACGACAAGCTGATGCATGACCGGACAGCTCTACGGGTATCCTTGTGGAGATGTGGGAGAAACTGAGGAAAGCCCCCCCTTGTGGGGTGTACACCCTGTGGCAAATGTTTGGAAATTAGTGTCCCACAGGATGGGCTTGTGGGATCGGGGAGAGAACTTAGACTATTGATAAGATCACGGATCTTTGAGCATTGAATCTTGTATTCTCTACATTTCTCAGTCAATTCATGGTATTAAAGATCATCCATCATTTACTAAATCCTAGACTGATTTTTTGTATATTCAGTGTTTGGCACCTAAGTATTTAACAAATGATCTATTTTATTTGTTTGTCTGTCTCTGCCTACTTATTTCTCATAAATAATTTATGTAAGTGGGAGAGTAGGTATATAGGTCGGTAGTTATTGATGCTCTCTTGATTGCCTTTGAGGGTGGGGAAGAATAAAGTTCAAGATTTTCCCAGGTACTTTGATATTTTCAGGGACTTTGAATATCATGCCCTCCCTCAAAGCCTTCACCTCCAGAACGACGGCTCTCTGCTTTGCTAATCTGGCTTTTCCCATTTTGGTTCTTCTAAATGCTGTTTAAATTTCTTCTCTAAGCACATGGCGGACAGGGCTACGAGAGTCCCGGGGTTGACATCCCATTGTCCTTGGGGAGAAAAAAAAGTTTGTTCTCAAAATCCTTGCAGAGCTTATTAGTCTTTTGCCTTTTCCTTGTCCTTCTTCCAACTTCTCCCTTAAATGTCCTTAGGATAAATTGGCTTAGGAGGCTTTTTAAACTGGATTTGCCCTCTACTACTCTTTTCATTTTTTTTTTTTTAATGAAGCTGCTAATAATGGTTCTCTTTCCTTTCCCCCGGCCGCTTCAAGCATACAAGCATTAATAAGCATATAGTATAAACTGCTGTTGCCACTGGCTGCTATGTCTCTCTTCTTGGCCAAGAATCCAAGTGTTTGCTGACCATGGGGGTTTTTATTATATTTTGGTGCCTCATATCCAAAATTGATTGGAATTGGTTAAATCCATTTAGCCGCATGGCAAAGTAGCTAGAGAGCCAGTTTTGGAGCAGAAGATTTGACTTGAATTTTGACTGGGTGACCTTTGCAAGCTGACCCTCTCTGGGCTCTTGACAGCTCTCTGACACTGTAAATTGTGGAGAAGTGGTCGTCTTCATTGATGGAGGGAGTTTTCTGCAGGATAGTTCCCTGAACAAAGAAAATCACTGGTCCAGATCTTAGCTAGTATTTATTGTATTATATATATATATATATATTATCTATCCATCTATCTATCTATCTATATCGAGTGTTTACATCCTTTGATGGGTCCATATCCCATTTTCCCAAACTCAATAAATATAATGATCAGGTTTAAGCTGTTTTAATTGCCCCCCCTCCATTTTTATTTTTTTCTTCTGATTTTATATTTCTTTTGATCATTGCACTACCAAGTTGGGGGTCTGACTGTACACAGGCAGCTGACACTGAAATGACTCCCACATCAAGGATGAGTCATTTCCTGACTGTTACAATAGAGTTAATTTCATTTTTTCAAAAAAAATTGTATTACTAGTATTCACCGGGACCAGCATCT
This sequence comes from Sminthopsis crassicaudata, assembly GCF_048593235.1. Lineage (NCBI taxonomy): Eukaryota > Metazoa > Chordata > Mammalia > Dasyuromorphia > Dasyuridae > Sminthopsis > Sminthopsis crassicaudata. The sequence continues at coordinate 17,306,748 of NC_133620.1, read as the reverse complement.
TCTAATTGTTTTCTTGAAGGAAATGCTTGTGAGGTACCGGTCAAATTAGCAAACACTTATTAAGCACCTACTGTGTGCTAGACAATGTGCTAAGCAGCCAGGGAGCCAAATAGAAACAAAAAAGAAAGCTAGTGTCTGCTCTCAAGGAGCTGAGATTTTAATGGGAAAAAGAGCTGGAAAGGGGTGGGGATTGCTCTCAGAGAAGGAGGAAAGCACCTGCAAGAGAGACAAAGTAGAGTCTAGGGAGTCAAGAGTGGAGTCTGAAGAAGAATGGAAGAGGAATGGAAGGTTCTTTCCTCCAAAAGGAGATTCTGGGAAGAATCAGGAAATCAGGGGAAAGGGCTGAGGGGTAGCAAGTGGGGGTGAGGCTTCTCAATGGCTAATCCAACAGAACTCAAAAACTTGTTGACTCCATCAAGATGGACAGATGACAAATTTTGTATCTACTTTCTGAAGAGTAACCTAGCCGAAGTGGATCCACAAGTTGAAGATTTTTATGCTTCAGCAAGCTTTTTTTTTTTTTTAAAGTACTTCCATCTCTTTTTAATATTCTTCAAAAATTCACATAAAAAGTCACTTATGACAATTGCAATTATTCTTTTGGAGCAAAGCTAACCCAGAAACACAAAGAAACTCAAGCATGGGCTTAAGACATTTTTAAATGTCCTAAAACAATATCTGTCCAACACATCTAACCCAATTTCTCAAACCTTCCCCCTTTAATTTACACATCACTTCCTCCTGAACATCTCAGAACACCTATAGATACACCTTCATCCATATAATTTCCATTAAGTAAGTGGGGGTAAAATTCATTTTGGAAAACGGAAAATTGACCCAAAAGTTCGATGACTTCTTCACGCCAGAAGTTACAATGCAAGGTTTGTGAAGAGTTTTCAGCAATGCTTATACATAATCTCCTAGAACGTGGAGGGTTGCAATCTACACCAGTTGAAGGAATATACACATTAATGAAAGCATTGGTACTCGAAGAATTCCTTTCTTTACTTGCACACTGCCATCCTCAGCTAACTGACACTATTGTTAGAGGGCTGTCCTATCAGCTTCATCTGTTACGCTCTTGCTTCCGCCATCTATACCTGTCTTTAAAAAAAAATCCTGGCTGGTGATTAATTAGACATTGCCAGTGATACCGATCTCCTGGCTGTCCAGAGAACCAGATCTCCCATCTCTCTCCTCCGGGAGTTTCTGTCCCCCATGCCTGGAAAACGCTCCAACTACGGATCTCTCTCTGGCTTCCTTTAGTCCCAACTAAAATCTCATCTCCGAAGGAAAACTTCCCTATTTCCTCTTAATCCCAGTGTCTCCCCTCTTTTAATTATGCCCTATTTATCTTATGTATAGTTCATCACATATTATGTTTATTATGTTCTCCATGAGATTGTGACCCCTTTAAGGGCAGGGGCTATATTTTGCCTCTTTTTGAATTTCCATGGCTTAGCACAGTGTCTGGTACGTAGTAGGCATTTAAAACCTCAATATCGACCGTCCTATGATGTCAAGTTAAGCTTCTTTGTGCTGTAGAAAAAGCCACATTGGAAGTCAACTTGGAAAGTTACTCCCTGAAGATTTAGTTTCTTCTTTAATAAAATTCAGGGGTTGAAATGGGATTTGTAGCAGAAGCTCTAGCCCCAGCATCCTATGTTCTTATGTTCTGGGTTCTCAGCTTCCTATCAGTTCTAACTTTCTGTGTTGTAAAGGAGCTTCCAGGTATGATGCTCTGTTTTAGGTTACCTTCCTGCTTTTATAGTCTATGTCTTATTATTTTCTGTTCTAAGCTCTTTCTAGCTGTAACACTATGTTCTATACTCTAACATCCTGTGTTCTAAGCTTCCTTTCACCTCTACGTTCTGTGTTCACTGATATTCTACGTTTTAAGGTCTCCATCAGCTCTGATATTCTACGTCCTGATGTTCCATGTTCTAGGACCCTCTTCTAGCTCTGGCATTCCACGTCCTATCTTCTCACATTTCCTGTTCTCAGGTTCCCTGTGGCTCTGACATTGCATGTTCTCATATTTTGTGTCTAAAGTTCCCTCCAAAACTCACACCCTTTGTTCTATGTTCTAAAATCCCTGGGAGGGTTAACATTTTCCCACTCGTTCTCCTGCACATAGAGGGCTCTCATTATTGACTCCACAGCAATGACCTAGAAGGAATCCACCCAATGGCGATGGTGATTTAGGGCTAAAGAATCAACTGTTTACTGACGAGAGCCCCAAACAAATGGACTGTGGTACTGTCCTGTCAGTCCTGGAAAGGATTCGAAGAAAATGTCCATTCAGACATCATTGGTCATTATTCTTCAGTAGCTGGAGACAAAACTGCATTGATTGAACTAACAAATGGCTTCTCTGTAGTCTTTTAGCAGCCATAGTCTTCAACTTAGCAATTTCCCAACCCCCAAGGTGTTCATTGTACAGACACTTGGCCTTGGTCAGATTCATTTATCTGTATGACGCCTTGAACTTTTCAAAATGCTTTAATACGGGGCTGCTCATTATAGACAACATTGTATGTTAGTAGGGAATTTATTGTTATTGTCATTTCAGAGAGTTTTTTTAAAAGAAGCTTTATGGGGCAGCTGGGTGGTACAGTGGATGGAGCACCAGCCTTGAATTCAGGAGGACCCGAGTTCAAATCTGGTCTCAGACACTTAATACTTCCTAGCTGTGTGACCCTGGGCAAGTCACTTAACCCCAATTGCTTTCCAGAATTTAGTGATTTGTTCCAATCATTTAAATGGTGGAATGGTTAGAATAACAGAAAAAAACCCAATGAGAATTAGTAAGACATTATTTCTTCTCCACATTTTCATCTTATTTATCTTTTGAACTTTGTATAAATCCCAGTATTTCTTGGAGTCTCACCAGCCTTTATCTACTAAAACCCGGGTGTTATGTACAGAGGACTCAACCTGGAGACCAAGCTCTGTTAGAACGTTGGGCTCAGGAAGACTTGAGTTGGAAAGATTTGGGTGATTTGGTGGCAAATCACTGGATTTCTTTTAGTTTTCTTTGCTAAATGTAAAATGAAGAAAATAATATCTATGGCCTCCATCTTAGAGAATTGTTAGGAGAATCAAATAAGACGTACGTGAACTGAGTTGTAAACATAAAAACGGATCATCATGATCACTCGTGCCAGCCCCACTGACACCATCGTCATCATTTCTTTTGATGTAACTGTGGGCAATTTACTTTATATTATAGTTTGAAAATTATATGATTCTTTGACGGGCTCATTAATGAGTGTTTGACCTTGTGTTCTAATGTCTCTCTCAGCTACAACAGTCCTTTGCCATCTCAGACAGTCCAGGTCTTTCTTTTTTGAACATTTAAGTTTCAAAGCATCTTTCCCCCCTGACAGATTGCACTTGATGTTCTCACAGCCGGGCCCCAAGACTCTCTTCAGCCACAGTGTTCTATGCTTCATGCTTTGATATCTCATGTTCTCAGGTGCTTCCCATTTCTGACTCTGTATAGCTCTAAGGACTCTTCAGGCTCCAACCTTATGTCAGTACAACAAGCTCTGAGCTGGGATTGTAAAGGTGAAGAAAGAAACCAGGTCCTGGGACACTCTGCCAGGTTTTAAGCAGATGGCCACTCCTCTGTCTTACATGTGTTTGGGGAGTTTTTTTCTTTAGAAGAACTAGAAAAGGGCAGCTGAGTGGGGCAGGGGATAGAGCACTAGCCCTAAGTCTGGAGGACCCGAATTCAAATCTGGCCTCAGATACTTAACACTTCCTGGCTGTGTGACCCTGGGCAAGTCACTTAACCCCAATTGCCTCAGGGGAAAAAAAAGAACTGGAAAGTATTATATTACTTTGTAAACTTTTATAAGTGACTTTTGAAAAGTTGACCTGGGGGCAACTAGATGGCACCGTAGATAGAGCACTGACTCTTAAGTCAGGAGGACCTGAGTTCAAATCCTGCCTGAGCCATGTGATCCACTTGTGTCAAACCCTCCAAAAAAATTAATCAAGAAGAAAAAGCATTTTTAAAAGTCTGAACCCTATTAATTCAGCTTGCCACAGAATTAAGGGGACCAATAAAGGCCCTGCACAGGGCTCTAGAACTGCCTAAAGTTCGTGGCTTAAAATCTTCAAGGTTTGCTGACAAATCACTTTTCTCCCCGATTCTGGGCAGGGAGACCCACGGGCCGGCTGGACCTCAGGGGCAGGACGAGTAGACCACTGGCAGTTGTCTTGACCTTTGTCCTGCCCCTGGACTTTAATGATTGTAGAGGAGTGAGCTGATGACTTTTTTAGCTCTGTCTCCCTTAAATCCAATTCATGCACAAGTCAAGACATCCCCCTCGTGACATCACTGTTCCTCCTCAAGAACCAAGGGTGAACAACAACAAAGGATGTAATGAGTCAGACGTGAATCCTGGGTATTGAACTTCTTATGCCAGGTTCCACTTTCACCAGGCACTTCCCTGTGTTCCAAGATTCCTAGATACACATTTTTTTTCCTGTTTGGGCTTTACAAGGCTTCCTGGTGGGTAGTTTTAGTCATACTGGCAAGCAGCTCATTGCAGTGTGTTGTGGAGATGGAGATCACGAGTCGTTCTGCTGTTGAAAGAGAAAAAGAGGGGGAAAAACCAGAAGAGAAAGGAAGCGATTTGAGAAATCCAGGAGGGACTGAAACTCCTCGTGTTTAGTTTTTTTTGGATTTGTTACGTGAAGATCTGATACCATCGTGTGTGACTTTGGGAAAATTATACCTCTTTCTGAGCCTCAGTTTCCTTCTCTGTAGAATATGTTTGGGTATAGATGTGTATAGTGGGACTAAATGACCTTTAAAGAGACTTTGAAATCTATGACCTTCTGTTCTCGTCTCTCTATGGCTTTTCCTCTGCTTTCCCTAGAGAAGTGGCCCGATGGAGAGAGCCACACGGAGCCTCGATTTTCTTGTTTGAAAAATGTACTCCTTCTGCTTCCCAACTGGCTTGAAGAAAGATCATAAGCTACAAGCACAACCAGAGAGCTCTGCCCTGAGGGGGTTAGGTTAAGAGCAGTAAAGCGTAAGATCTTATAGTTCTCCAAAGGAAGGGGATTGAACTGGTCAATGAGAATTTCCTAGATTCATCCTGAAATAGAACTAGGTTCTGAATGCACAACATTGGGGAAGAGCCCTTGCAGGGGTGGGGGATGGGGGCATACAGGTGGAGGAATGACTTTAGCCAAGGTATTGAGACAAGAAAGAGCAAGCTGTAAATTGAATATGAGCACTGGCCTTATTTGGAACAGAAGATCCATAAAAGTCAAGGGCAGGTGACAAGGACAAAGTTTTGAATGCCAGATTAAGGAATTTGAATTTTCTTCCAGAGACAATAGGGAGCCACTAAAAGTTCTTGAGTAGCAACATGTTCCTGGCACAAAATGCCTCGTATCCCATCACATAGTGATAGTAACTTTGGATTTGTTCTTAGTGTCTGAAATACGCTTCTCCTTCTCCACATTTTAGAATTCCTATCTTCCTTCAAAACTCAACCCAAAGGCTATGCCTTTGGGATTACCTTCCATTTACTCTGTATGTATCTTGTTCCTACCTGGTTCTCCCCGATCTGTCTTTCCCTTTGGGATTACCTTCCATTTACTCTGTATGTATCTTGTTCCTACCTGGTTCTCCCCATCTGTCTTTCCCTTTGGGATTACCTTCCATTTACTCTGTATGTATCTTGTTCCTACCTGGTTCTCCCCATCTGTCTTTCCCTTTGGGATTACCTTCCATTTACTCTGTATGTATCTTGTTCCTACCTGGTTATTTATGTGTTGTCTCTTTTATTAGAATATGAACTTCTATAGGGCAGGGGCTGTTTTTGCATCTCATGTCCATCTCCAGAACTTAGCACCAAGCTTACTAAATGCTTATTTATTGATTGATTTCATCTATGTGTAGGATAATTGGAGAGAGGAGGAGGCTGGAACAGGAGGAACCAATGAGAAGGCCCTCAGAATAGTGCAGGAGTGACTTCATGAGGGCCTGAATTAGAGCTATGCTGGTAAGAACAGAAAGAAAGTCAGAGGGTAGGAGGATCCTCAAGTGAAGACAGAGCAGCTGATTGTATGTGAGGTGGAGGGAGAGGAAGGAATGATGGATGGCTCGGAGGCTTTAAGCCAAGCTGGTGTAATACCTGGCACATAATGGGGTATCAACAGAGAGGAAGTCAGGAGGAGAGAATAGGAGGGGGATAATTGATAAATATTTGTGGTGTTTGGGAAGATGGGGACAAATTCAGTAGAAGATGCCCTGGTTTGGGAATCATCCTAGCCAAGATGAGCATTGAAGAGATGTATGGGAAAGAGATAGCTATGGGAGAGAACCTAGAGAGAAGAGAAGAGGGAGGGCTGAAAGCAGCATCTTGGGCAATCCCAAAATGTATAGGATGGGAGGCTGGTCATGGAACTGTATCTAAGGGACAGTCAGAGATTTAGAGGAGAGCTGGGAGAGTGTGACATCATGGAAAAGGGAGAAGCAAATCTCCGGAAGAAGGGGATAGTCCGCAGGATCAAAAGCCAAAGTCAAGGAAGAAGAAGAGTGAGAAAGGGGGCTGGAGACCAGAATCAGTCTCCAAGTAGGATCATGGAATTAGAGATTTGATCTGGAGCCAACTTGAATCTCATTTACTTCAATCCATCATTTTTTAGTTTTAGAGACTGGAAGAGTCATTTAGGGAATCCCACCTCAACCACCTAGTTAAGGAAGATGGTGACCCAAAAGCTTGTGATTTGATCCAGGTCACAGAGGATGTAAATTGAGGATTTGAACTCGTTATTAAACTCCAAATTTGCTACTCCTTCCACTGAACTAAACCGCCTCTTTGTTTCACCATTAATAATTACTGATGAAGTTCTATTCAGGTGGCTCCTCACAGGTGTGTGTATGTATGTGTATGCGTGTGTGTGTGTGAGTGTGTGTCGTGAGTGTGTGTGAGTGTGTGTATATGCGTGTGTGTGAGTGTGTGTGTGGTGTGTGTGTGTGTGTGTGAGTGTATGTGAGTGTGTGTGTGTGAGTGTGTGAGTGTGTGTGTGAGTGTGTGTGAGAGTGTGTGAGTGTGTGTGTGTGTGTGTGTGTAACCCTAGACTTCTCCAAGGCCATTCCCACACAGTCCAAGCTTGGACATGTTCAACCATCACACCAAGAAGAAGCCTTGGCAGGAGATGCTCAGTTCCTACTCTGGATGCTCACCAGTTCTTTAGACGTGAAAACCCATAGAAACATTCAGAATCACCACTGAGTCTGTGCTCTCAATGATTCAAGTGGTCCCTGAAAAGATACAGATTGCAACCTATCAGTGTGACTCAACCAAAGTTTGTCACATGTCAATCCCAATGTGCTGAGGGTCTTCCCCATTACTCCAACATAAAGGGCCTACTGGCAGGACACTGTGGCTATCCATCCTTTGCTCTCAATATTTTAAAGCCTATTTTTCTTTCTTTCATACAATTCTTTTTGACTTCCTTTGTTGTTGGAATAAACCAGTTCTTCTAAGAGTTCATGTTACATATATTACTTCATTTGCTCCCCATAATAATCCTAGGTGCAGGGGCTATTTTTGTTTCCATTTCACAAATGTGGAAACTGAGGCAGAGAGACATTAAGTGACTTGCCCAGAGTCACATGACTAGTATTGTTGGCAGAATTCAAACCCAAGTCCATTCTTCTTGGACATTCTTTTCTGGTCATGTGTTGCAGCCTGCTCTTACCCACCATCTTCCTTTCCATTGCCCTCCACATGATATTCATCTTTACCTCTTCAGAGACGATTATGTCCCAAGTTTTGCCACCATGTAGCAACGTAAAATGTCCTTTAGTTTTATGTGGGCCCCATCGCCCAATTCTTCAGTAGTGACAGTGGCAATGTGGTAGAAAAGAGATCAGAAGGGGATTCCAAATCAGCCTGCTTTGGGACCACCTACCAACATTATCCTGGCTCCTGATGCTCATGTATTATGAGATCCTGGTTCCAGAGATTGTCCACTTGAGTTTTTGAGTGATGAATCCTACTTCAATAGCTCTTCAAAGAGCGCAAAGCATTTTATAAACATCAACTCATTAGAACTTCCGAACAATCCAGGGAGATAGGGGCTACTGGTATTATTTTCTCCATTTTACAAATGAAGAAACTGAGGCACAAGACAGTTGAGTGATGGCTGCACAGCTAGTTACAAAAGTCAGATCTAACTCTTGAGCTTCCTAACTGGGGGTCTAGACCTCTCTGTACAATGTAGATTTGGATCCTCTTGTTCTGACTCTTACCTCCATGTCCTAGTTTTTCCAGGGCTGGGACTAGGACTTTGATTTCTTCTCAGAGCAGCTCAGATGGTCTTTCTTTGTTTTTTAAAGTTGTCACCATTTGGGAAAAAAAAGTGCTCGGTAATAAAATTGTTTTTGTGGCGAAGATCCACGTGGGCGAGGGAGTAGGAGTTGGGATGGTTGCTGTCAGGGAACACTAGAACATATGGTGGTCTGTTGTGAAAGTGCTTTGTGTTTTGGGGTTGTTGTTAAACTTCCTCTTGTTATCTTTTCTGCATTACATAAGAGTTTCAAAGTCCATATGGTTTGTTACATAAGATCCTAAAGAATCAAGCTCTGGCTTCCCAGGCAGCTACCGGGGTGCTGTCTTCTGTCTTTAGCACTGTGGAGAGAGACAACAATCTCCCGGCTGTTTAATGGTTGAATTTCATTTTTTCTGTCTCCTCTAGAAAACACAAATAGGCAGGGACCAGAGAAAAGCAGATCCCTCAGGGGCAACCCCTAGCACACTGTTCAGGGAAGAAAGAAAGAGCCAGTCTTCTGTCTCTGGAGTATTTAAGGAGAAGCTGGGTGACTCTTTGCTTAGCTTAACAAAGATTCCTACTTTTTCACCCGGCCCCATTATTAGTGTTCCTTCCCTTCTTTGGAACCTATTTACGTTAGAGTTCCTTCAGATATGTTTTGTAGTTCATCCTCCAGTCTAATTAGACTGAACAATAAGAAAGCAAAGATGCTTCCTTGTATGCTTTCTGAGACTCAGTTTCCTCATCTGTAAAATAGGGGAAATAGCAACACCTTTCAAACAAGGTAGTTGTGAGGATCTAGGGAAACAATGTATGTAAAGTGATTTGGAAAAACTCAAATTTCTGAGACTCAGTTTCCTTATCTGTAAAATAGGGGAAATAGCAACAACTTTCAAACAAGGTAGTTGTGAGAATCTAGGGAAACAATGTATGTAAAGTGATTCGGAAAAACTTAAATTTCTGAGACTCAGTTTCCATATCTGAAAATAGGGGAAGTAGTAACATCTTTCAAACAAGGTAGTTGTGAGGCTCTAGAGAAATAATAATAATAATTATATATATATATATGTATATATATACACATATATATACACATATATATACACATATATATATACATATATATATATATATATATATATGAAATGATTTGGAAAAACTCAAATTTCTGAGACTCAGTTTCCATATCTGAAAATAGGGGAAGTAGTAACACCTTTCAAACAAGGTAGTTGTGAGGATCTGGAGAAATAATGTATATAAAGTGATTTGGAAAAACTCAAATGACAAGCAGTGTGCCTAGCCAATACTGAAAATCCCTAGAGGAAAGGAGATTCAGGTTCAAGAAACAAATTGGCTATATGACCATAGGTGAGTCACTAAGGATCCAGGCAACAACTTTAACAATATTAATTGAAAAGCAATTATAGATCCATTCCAGTAGGAGGAATTTCTCATCTCGAGCTTTCTATTCTGGTCGGGGAAAATATCGATGTTGTTATTATTATCTGTGTACATCTTATAATCCACCAATAGGATGAAACTTTCTTGGGGTAAGAGCTCTTTTGAGTTTTCTCTGTCTTTTCGGTGTCTTGTTCAAAATAGATGCTAAAGAAATGTTGGGCTTTAACTGGGAAGGTTGAGAGGTTGGAAGTCAAAGAAGTTTGAGGTCCTTGCAAACCCTTGGCATTCTATAATTGTGTTGTAGTGCCAGTTTCTGTTTCGCTGTGATCTGTGGAGAATTAGCTAATCTCTCTGTCCCTCATTTTTATCTAAAAAATGAGGTAGGATTATGGGTATTCTCTGTTTTGCTGAGCTGTGGACAAATTAGACCATATGAAGATATTCTTTTCCCACAGAAAAAAGATACAAGTTAAAATTCCCACCCCTCATGGGACTTCTTCATTCCCTAAAGATCTCTTTAATTCCCCAAAGGAATGATTTTTATTTGATTCAAGGAATCCCGGAATCTCAGATGAAAGGGACTGGATATTTAACCCTTTCATGAAGAAGAATACCCAGCATGACATTTTCAAGCAGGTAGCCATCCAGCTTTGCCCTGAAGACCTTCAGTGATAAGGAACTTATCAAGTTCAGAGGCAGCTCATTTGCCCCTTGGAGATCTCTTATTATTACAATTTCTTCTTTGTATGGAGACAGATTTTCTCCTTGGTACCTCTGCCCTCCATTGCTTCAACATCCTTTGGGTCCAAGCAAAAAAAGATTGCCATGTGATATTTCAAAAATTGGAAGATACATTTCCTAAATATCTTTAGCTCATTTTTAAAAATATCAATGATGAGTTTATATGTACATGATACTAGACATCAGGGATCTAAGGGCAAAAAAGAATCGGTCCTCATCCTTCAGAGGCTTCCATTCTAGGAGATGTTAATAGGTAAAGTAAGAACTCCAAGCCACATTTTCTGACTCAGGTCCCGGGCATCTGGAGTTACACCTAAGGCAACAGCCAAGAAGCAGGTAAATTGTGGAAAGAACCATTGCGTGTCTTGGATTTCAGTTCTGGTTCTAACTAACGAGTAGTGTGATCTCCAGAAAACTCACTTTGTCTCCCCGGGCCTCAGTTCCCATATCTGTAAAATGATATAACGGGACTAGATTGGTCTGTCAGCCAACAGTTCTTATGTGCTTTTTTTTAGCTGATCCATCAATTCCTTCAGAGTTCTCCGAGCCAAGGTCAGCGCCATATTTCTTACATGCCAACACCTCTGATCACGGAATGGAGGTGTATTTATAACCACAATTAATTCTCAGAATGGCAGAGCAAACAGAAGGGTAATTCATTAATTTACCAATGATCCTTCCTTTAGAACATAGAGTTCCACTCAATTACTTTTGACATCAGTATCCTACATTTATGACCTAATAACCCTAAAACCTATGCTCCCCCCGCCTCCACACACACACACTTAGCCATTTTATGAAAGGTTCCTTGTCCAGAAAGACCGCAGCTGGTACGGAATTAGAAGGGCTAATGGGGCTAATTGGCCAGCCTGGTGATCCTCATTAGCCCTGGCCACAAACCAGAGTGAAGCTGAAGTGGCTGTTCAGGCTTCCCTCGAAGGCAAGATGTCCTCATGAACTCAGGGCTTAAAGGAAAGAAGGTAAAGCTGGAATCCAATGGATGTCCTTATGCTTTTAAAACCTTGGGTGTTTAAAAAAAAAAAAAAAAAACACAACCAAAAACAACAAAAAACAAAACAAAACAAAACAAAAAAAAAACAACTGCTATAGACCTTCTGTTGCCTTCTGTGTTTTTCCTTCTCCCACTCACAACTTCAAAGAAACAAATTAGAATTTAAAAGAACTGGGAGGGACCTTAGAATTCACAGTGTCCGAACTGAGATGGACTTTAGAACACAGAATATTAGCTCTAGGAGGGACTTTAGAACATGGTGTTAGAACACAGAAGGTCATGGCAGGGAGGGACATTAGAAAATAGAAACTTATGGGTACATGATGAATTCTTGACAAACAAGGTTTGGAGGCAATTATACAAGATAAAAGAGATAATTTCGATTGCATAAAATTGAAAGACATAAACAAAATCAATGCATCTAAGATAAGAAAGGAAGTGGTGGATTGGGGGGAAAAGTTTTTGTGTTAAACATCTTAGATAATGGTTTGGTATTCAAACTATATTAGACGATAAAAATATATAAGACCAAAAGCTATTCCCTAGTGGATGAGTAGTCAAGGGATATGAATAAACAGCTCTGAAAAGAAAAATTGTAAACTTTTAACAGTCTTTATTAACAGTGCTCTAAAATCACTAAAAATGAGAGAAATTTCAGTAATGAGAGAAATAGCTCTGAGGTTTTAATCTCAAATCCCATTGATGCAAATAGTCAATGCTGGAAAGATTGTGGAAAGATAGGCACAATTATACATTGTTGGTGAATTTGTAAACTAGCACAGCCATTTTGGAAAGCAATTTGGAATTGAACAAATGCAGTGGTCTACTTGGATCTATTTGAAAGCAAATGTTCTGAAATGGTCTCTGGTAAAAGCAAAAGCTAAACACACACATGCACACAAACACACACATACAGTATTTATAATAAGTCTTTTTTGTGATAAGAAATAACTAGAAACAAAGATGCCCACCTATTAGTGAAAGGCTAAACTAATTGTATGAATGCAATGCAATGAATAAAACATAAAACAGAGGTTTCAAACATGTGGCTCATAGGCCCATAATACTTCTGGGTGTGGCCCTAATGAGATTAAAATATAATTGGGAAACGCTTAACAAAATAATTAACATACAATAAAACACAGATAATATCATCTTTTACAAGTATAGAGAAACATCAGAAGACTTGCATGAATTGATGGGAAATGAACTAATTGGAACCAGGAAAAACACAATGATTCTAACAATGAAAATGGAAAGCAACCACCAAGAAATTAAAGATGAATCTTACACAATTACAAAGAATAAGATTGGTTTCCAAAAAGAGATATCAGAAGATACCTCTCCTCATTCCTGTGTGTACATGTGTGTGCATGTGTATGTATGTGAGGTGGAGGGGAGATTATGAATGTGTAATATGCATATAATGTCATTTTTTTTTTTTTTACCTGACTTTAGGGACTCTACCTACGTGGCTACCCAGTTTCCTCTCTTTAGATTATCTGGTATTTTGTATAATCTGCCACCTGGGTTTCAGACAGCCATGATAATATAGTAGAAATGGAGAGAACCTCCTTGATTCTTTCCATATATAATCTGGTACCAATTCCCCGTGTCCTATATTACACCCAAACAGTAGCTGTTCTAATGAGTTTCTAGCTCCTTGGAGTGGGCGTTCACTTAGACACGAACTTTCTGCCAAATTGGAGAGTTTTCTAGTGGCCTAGTATGGCGGAGTCAGGTGAACTCATACTCTGTCTTGTCCCATCAGGCTCCGGGGGTGATTCTTAAGCTGCATTTGGAGAGCTTGAAATGTTTGTGTTGGGGCGGGGCCTTAGGGACTCCATTAATTTTTTTGAGTCTAGAAAAAGGGAGCCCAAAAAGGAGGTTGATATAGGAATCCATGCAAGAGGAGTCTTGGGCCAGGAAATGGTCAGGCAAAGCTGAAGGCAAACCAAACATGTAAAGCTCTTTAAAATCAGCTGATAAATGTTGGTGGAGTTGTGAACTGATCCAACCTTTCCAGAGAGCAATTTGGAACTGGGTCCATGGGTCAGCCAAATTATGTATATTCTTTGATTCAGCAATTCCTCTACTAGGTTTGCATCCCAAAGGGATTAACAAAAAAGAGGATTAGAAATGAATAAAAAAAATCCCAAAGAGAGTAATTTTTTTTTTTTTTAATCCACTACCAATTAGGTGGTAGTGGATAGAGTACCAGCCCTGAAGTCAGGAGGATCCGAGTTCAAATCTAATCTCAGACACTTAGCATTTTCTGACTGTGTAACCCTGGGCAAGTCACTAAACCCCAATTGCCTCAGAAAAAAAGAAAAAGTCCTGAGTTAGTCACTAATTAGTGTCGACACTACTTATACAAAAATATTTAGAGCAGCTCCTTTTTTAGCAGCAAAAATTGGAAACCGAGAAGATGTCCATCAGTTGGGGAATGGATCAGCAGGTTGTGATGTATGGTTCTGATAGAGTATTATTATAGAATAGGCTATAGGAAATGACAAAACAGGCTGACTTTAGAAAAACCTGGAAAGACTTATATGGACTGATGTGATGTGAAGTGAGCAGAACCTGGAGAACAGTGTACACGATAACAGCAGGATGACTTAACTATTCTCAGCAATACACTCATTCAAGAGAATTGCAAAGGATTCATGTTGAAAAAGAAAAAGAAAACTATCTCCAGAGAAAGAGCTATCGGAGTCTGAATACAGAATGAAGCGTTCTATTCTTTATTTTTCATGTTTTATTTTTCCCTTTTGATCTGTTCTTTCACAACATGATTAACATGGAAACATGTTTCACATGACTGCACATATATAACTTGTGTAACATTGTTTACCGTCTCAGGGGAAAAAGAGAAGGGAAAAATTTGGGATTCAAAGTTAAAAAAAAGAAAATTACAAGTTGTCTTTACATATAATTGGGAAAAAATAAAATATTATTAATATTATAATATTTAAATATCATAATTTTAATAAAAATTATTAAAATTATAATGTTTAAACAGTATATTTAATAAAATATTATTAAAATTAAAATTATACTATTTAATAAAATATTATTTAAAATATTATTATTTCATATTAATTCCTCCATATACTTTACATTCTAGTCAGATTGCTTACTTCAGGTTCCCCAGATACAATAATCCATCTTTGGCCCCGAGGCCTTTGTACGGCCTTTATATCATGACTGGAATCACCTTTGCCTTTTGCCTCTTGCTCAGAGCTCAGCTCAAGGGCTGCGTTGGTCACAGAGTCATACCTGCGTCAAAGGCCCCTACCCACTTTGACTCGAGATCATTTTGTGCTTACTGTGTATATTTTTTTTTGTTTTTCTTCATCAATAAATCAACCCACAAGCCCTAATTAAATGACAATTAGGTCCTGCCTTAGGAGACAAAAGCAAGCATTCCTTACCCTCAAGAACATGGTATTCCCTGAACGTTCACATCCCAGGAGTGCAGGTTAAATATTTACAAAGGAAATATTTATTGGTGATATTATAAGTACCTTGAAGACAGAAACTATTTTCTTTTGTCTTTGAATGCTTGGAAGCTTCAGAAATGCTTTTTGAATTGAGTGGAGTTGAATTGAATTACAAATATCATCCATCAACATGAAAACGGCTTGAGGGAAATTATGATTAATATGATTAATAATCAGTTAATTTACTTATTCATGTTTCCAAAAGCTTTTTTACACTTTTGTAAAGTCAATATCCTTAACCCTTCTCACCTGGGAATATCCTTCCTTCTTCCACTGGTGAATTCTTCCTGGGGGACCTCCATTTTATTAAATAAAGCCCCATGGGCTTTCCCTTCCCAGCTCAGCTCCAGAATTTCTAGACTTTAAAACTATCTCCTTGTCCCTTCTCCGTGTTGTCTCCCTCCATGAAAATGTCAAACTTTTTTAGTTTAGGAACTTTCTTTTTGCCTGTGTCTGTATCCCCAAACACTTAGCCCAGTTCGAGAAGTACTTAATAATTGATGTTTGTTGTCTGGTCTTGCTTTGGGTCTGTAAACAAATTTGAAAATAAAATATTTGGATAATTGTAGTTTGATTTAATTGATTTTCTTAATAACTTGCCTATTATTTTATGTATTTAAAAACATTGACTTTCCCTGCCTGTCCAAGAGGTCTGTGGCAAAAAGTGGGGGAAGAACTCGCACAGCAGTTTATGATCACAAAAGTGCTGTCAATGAAATGTCATGATTTCATCTGATTCTTAAAAAAAAAAAAATTGATGTAAATGGGGGCAGATATTAGTCTTTTTTTACAAATGAGAGAAACTGAGGCTCAGAGAGGGCAAATCAGCTGCTCTGGATCTCACAGTAAGTGAGTGGCCAGGAATAGAACCCAGTTTTCTTCGCTCCCAGAAAGGAAGCCATTGTACCAGTCTGCTGCCCAGAGGTCACACACATCTGGCTCCTGTCCAGGAATTACATCTTTAATTAAGCAGAGGTATGGATTTTTCTTACCCTTTCCCTCTTTCCTGAGAGTTCATATAAAACCTTCTTCCAACTTTTCTCAGGGCCTAGATCATGTTACCAGCTGCACTGAAACCCCCAGGCGGAGGACTTGGGCAAGTCCTGGCCCTGGGATCCAAAGCCTCTCACCCCTCAAGAAATGCCAAGGTCAACCTTCAAAGTCATTGAGAGAGACAGAAAATAGAGTTTTGACTCAGGGTGGGAGTGCCCAGTCCAAATGAGAGATGGGGGTCTACAGACCCCCAAAGAGTCTGCTAATAGGTTTAGGGAAATAAACTTGGCTGGGAAAAACATTACTTTATTTTTATTATTATTATTATAGTTTTTATTTACAAAACATGCATGGGTAATTTTTCATCATTGACCCTTGTAAACCCTTCTGTTCTTACTTTTCCCTTCCTTCCCCCCACTCCCTCTCCTGCATGGCAGGTAGTCCCATACATGTTAAACATGTTAAAGTATCTAAAACATTACTTTCTTTAACTTTCGGTTTCCTTTGTAAACCTGAGCCTTTTATTTCACGCATTTAAAAATATCATTCTTAGATTGGTCTGTGAGTTTCATCAGAAGAACATGTTAGAGAGACAATCAGGAAGAAAAATTAAACAGGGGGTTGGGGGGGAAGGGATGGCAGCAGCTGTTACTGACATCCTTAACCCTTAGGGCGCTGGTCCCTCTCTCATTCTCAAACCAGAAATGTCACTCATCCGGTATCACCAGAATGCTCTGAATTAGATTAAGACATAGACTGATTCGCCCTCTCTGAGTCTCAGTTTCTCTCATCTGTAAAATAAGACTAATATCTGCCCTTTTATTTATATATATATATATATATATACATATATATATATATTATATATTATATATAATTTTTTAAAGAATCAGATGAAATCAGGGATTTGACCTATTTGACAAAATAAATAAAAATACAATAAAACAGAGATTATTTAAATTTATCTATGTGGCTAGCAAAGGTTCTCCTGGAAGATCCGGTGACCTCCTTTTGCATTTGAGCTAAGCCTCGAGGGGATAGATAGCCTCTGGGGGGCTCTTCTCTAAGCTGGTCCCCAGTTCTGGGTTGACCCCTGGACGTGTTGGAGTGAGCGAAGGCCAGAAAATAACTCTTCTGGAGGAGTGTCCTCGCACTGGTGGGGGAGCAGAGGGCTGGTGCTGGTCATCCTGGTTCCCTCTTTGGTTTCCTTTGTGTTCTATGTGTCCTTGGAGAAAGTCTTATCTTCTGGGCTGAGCTGTAAGCTGCCTAAATCTCGGGGGCCCAGTGGCGGTAACTGCTCCAAGGTCAAAGGCACTTGTAACTGTTGGCCATGATAAGTCCCTGCTCCTGCCTTCCCTTGGGTATCTCAGAGCCCTAGCGGAAGTGGTGAGGGAGCCCAGTGGGGAGAAAGGCAAAGAAAGAGTCTGCATTTGCTGGGTCTTTCCAACTGTCCGGAAGACATTCTGACTTCTCTACCTGCTAGAGTGGGAGGAAACATCAACCTGAATTAAGAATCAGCTTTAATAATTAAAAAGGACGTAACCGTCTGGGGAAAGATGTTCCTTCCTCATGGCCAAGGTGCCCGAGACCTCAGCGTGGCCCAGTTGTGCCCTGCTATCGGTGTTTGATCTGTGAGAGCCCAGAAGAAGCCTTAGACACCAAGTCCCCAAGGTTAATGGGATCTCAGGTTGTATAAACAGAAGCACAGTATTCAGGTCATGAGAGAAGGAGGGCATCGTCTTCTGCCCCGGGCCGGCCACATCTGCTGTGCCAGAAGAACAAGACCAGAACAGGAACAGAGAATTACAGGGAGCCACAGAAGATTGTTGAGGAAGGAGGTGACCAAGGAGAAGATGAACTATTTTGTTTCTGCTTCCTCTGACAAGGAGAATGATCCTTGGGCTGAGAAAGTCAGAACAAAATTAGTTGATTGGGAAGAACTGATACTCGAGATAAATAAGGAAAAGAGATGGAAGGAAGGAAGATCATTAGTTCTGTCCCTTCCTTTACAGATGAAGAAACTGAGATTCATGGAGAAGTGATTTATACAAAGTCATACAGGGGCTTAGCATCCGAGGTAGTATTTTCAACCCAGGTCCTTTTCATTCTAGAGCTAGTTAGTGTCTGTTTCACTATACTCACTCCTAGCACCTAGCCAGGTGTTGAGTTCAAGTTATTTAACTTAAGGTGCCTTTTGCTTTTAACTCAGCCATTTCTTAGACACTTCCCCTCCTCTTACACCTGCCATGAGCTTCTCTTAAGATGAAAGAAAGAAAGAAAGAAAGAAAGAAAGAAAGAAAGAAAGAAAGAAAGAAAGAAAGAAAGAAAGAAAGAAAGAAAGAAAGAAAGAAAGAAAGAAAGAAAGAAAGAAAGAAAGAAAGAAAGAAAGGAAAGGAAGGAAGGAAGGAAGGAAGGAAGGAAGGAAGGAAGGAAGGAAGGAAGGAAGGAAGGAAGGAAGGAAGGAAGGAAGGAAGGAAGGAAGGAAGGAAGGAAGGAAGGAAGAAAGAAAGAAAGGAAGAAAGGAAGAAAGGAAGGAAGGAAGGAAGGAAGGAAGGAAGGAAGAAAGAAAGAAAGAGAAAGAAAGAAAGAAAGAAAGAAAGAAGAAAAGAAAGAAAGAAAGAAAGAAAGAAGAAAGAAAGAAAGAAAGAAAGAAAGAAAGAAAGAAAGAAAGAAAGAAAGAAAGAAAGAAAGAAGAAAGAAAGAAAGAAAGAAAGAAAGAAAGAAAGAAAGAAAGAAAGGAAAAAAAAAAAGATTACATCCTGAGGCTGCTGAGTGGAGAACTGGATCTGGAATCAGGGAAACCTGGATTCAAATCCTGTCTCAGATTCTTCCTAGTGGTAAGGTTCTGGAAAAGTTATTTAATTTCTGTCTCAGTTTTTTGGCCTGTAAGATGAAAATAATAACAGCTTTTATTTCCTAGAGTTGTGAGGGAAGAAAATGAAATATGTGTAGGATGTTTTTAAATGACGCACAAATGTTAGCTATTCGTTTTGCTGTTAAGAGAGAGCCCTTGGAATTTATGGAGTAGGGAGGTCACTTGATCAGGGGAGTAGAGGATGGAATAGGGACAGTCTTCAGGCAGAGAGACTAACAGGACAAGGAATTGCAAATAAACTTGTAAAGTACTTAGCAAAATGACTGGTACATAGTAGGTGCTATATAAAAATTTTAGCTATAAATAACAGACATAATGATAAATAGTCAACATTTATATGGCATTTACTACATAATATAATGCAATATAACATAACATAATATAATATGCAATAATAATATGTAGCAAAAAAATTCTCTATTGAGCTCCTAGACAAATTGTTCCCTTCCTATTCTTCTGGATTCCTTTCCTTATTCCACTCTATATAATCGATAATCCAACTCCACTGGACAGAGGAGGACTCCTTACTACTTCTCACCTCAGACATTACATTTCCCCACTGGGTATTTTCTTTGGCTCTCTGTCCTGCTTGGAACTCTTTCCTTCTTCCTCTTTACCACCTGGATTTTCTATCTTCCTTCAAATCCCAGGTAGAATTCCATCTTCCATCTTTCCTGATCCTCCTTAATGCCCTCATTCTGTTGTTAGTCTCTGATTTAGTCCGCCTATATATTATCTCAGACATTTACTAGCAGTGTGACCCTGGGAAGGTCCCTTAATCTTATTTGCCTCAATGACCTTATCTGTAAAATAAGCTGGAGAATCAATGGCAAACTACTCCCATATCTTTGTCAAGAAAACCACAAAAAGTCGAACACAACTGAAATGACTGAACAACAAAATATGTTCGGACATAGTATGGCATCTCCCCATTCTGAATGTGAGCTTTTTGAGAGTGGGGACTCATTTTTTCGCTTTTCTGTGCATCCCCAAAGTTCGGTACAGTGTCTTGTAGTTAGCAAATGATTTATTTATTTGACTTTCATATGATTTAATTTTGTTTTAGAGTTCTTTTCAGTCATTATGGTAGCCATTGTGTATATTGTTTTCTGTGGTTCAATTTATCCCGTTCTGTGTGTCATCATCCAAGTTTTCCCATATTTCTTCAATTTTCTCATTTTTTACTGCACAGTAATATTCCCTGGTCTACATGAAGCACAATATGATCATCCATTTCCCAACAGATGGATGCTCATTTTACTTTCAGTTTTTGGCTACTTTAAAAAAAGCGTTATTCCAGAAATTTTGCTCTGTGTAGTCATGTTTTTTGGTGTCTGAACTGTCCTGAGTTTCTATGCTGCAGTGGAGTTTCTGACTCAAAGGCTATGAATAATTTTGTGACTTTTTACATTATTACAAATTGTTTTCTATAATGTTTGGACCAATTAGCAGTTGCACCAACAATGTATTAGCATGCCTGTTTCTCTTCAGCATTGACTATTTCTATCTTTTGCCAATGTTGAGCAGAAAGTGGAACTTCAGAATTGTTCTAAAATTTATACCTTGATTATACTTAGTGATTTAACTCAGCCTTTCAAATGACAGTTGAAAGGTTGCAATTCTTTTTGAACACTTTTCAACCATCAACCATGTGCCTATTAGGGTAATGGTATATATATATAGTTTTATATGACTATATATGTATATGTAGTTATATATATATATACATATACATATGTATATATAGTTATATATATATAATGGTATATATATATATAGTTTTATATATATATATATATATATATATATATATATATATAGGTTATTCCTTATATGTGGATCATCAGACTTTTATCAAAAAACTTTAATGCACTAATTTTCCCCCAATTGAAAGTCTCCTTTCTTATCCAAGTTGCATTGATTTTGTCTGTTCAAAAGAATTAAAATTTTACATGCTCTGAATTTTCTATTTTTCTTTTAATACATCCCCTATCCTTTGCTTGCCATTGTGAAAGATATCTCCTTTCATCTGTAATTTTTAATTTTAATGAATGTCCTTTGGCAATTATGTTTCATATCCATTTGTGTACCATCATAGCATATGTTACAGGATGATATTTGAGGAGGAGAGGGTACGATAAACCGCTTTTCATATTTTCCCACAAATCTTTGTTATACAAGTTCTTTGACTGATTGAATCTTGAACTATTGAGTTCCATTATTTCTGAATCTTTTTTATCCACTATCTCCTTCTCTATTTGTTTTTAAATCAATACTAAACAGATTTGACAACTACCGTTTTTTGGTTTGGTTTTTTACATGTTGACACAGTAGCGAAAGTTCCTGACTTAGAGTCAGGAAATCTTGAGTTCAAAAATGAACTCAGATACTTATTAGTTGTGTCCCCTTATAAGTCACTTTTATTTTTGTTCCCTCATCAGTAAAATGGGGATAACAATAATATCTACCTTTCAGGTTTGTCGTGAGGTTAAAACGAGATATTTGTAAAGTTCTTTGTAAGCCTAAAAGCACCAGATAAACCCCAGTAATTGTTGCTTTTATTAACACTATGATTTGAAGTCGTGATATTTCGGCAAGCCATTTCATGAGGTCATGCCGTCATGCTATGGTGCTGGACAAGGTCAATAGATATAAAGTGGATAACAGTGCAACTCGATGGACTTAGAAACATTGGAATGGCTAGATCCAGAGAGTTACTAGTTTTAATGATGCAATGTTGTCCCAAGAGGAGGAATCTGATGGAAAATGTACTTGGTATCTCTGTTCAAGGTTTACCAATGCCTTAGAAGAAGTCCCTCTCTGATGTGTCCATGACAGGAAGGTGAAGCTTCTGGGTGGGAATAGGGGCACGGAGTGGGAATGTGTGGAGAGCAGGGGGATGTTTGACTAGGGAGGAGTGTGATAGATTCCCATCAGTCAGAAGCCCAGGATGGGAGTCCTAGAACCACGACTGTATTTATCTGTACAAATGTGTACTGGCAAGAGAGTATAAATTATTTGAGGAAGGGGATAATTTTTATCTTGTCTTTATCACAGTTACTTGGAGGCTTATTTTCCTCATTCTTTCCCTTTTTTTACTTAACTTACTACGTGGATAAATAATAACTTACATTTATATTGATAGTATATGAAGTATATTCTTAATTCATCAATTTGAATTTACTGTTGAGGAAACTTATGAAGTGATTTGACCTAATTAGACTATTTCTGAGCTAAACTTAGGTCATCTGAGGTCTTGAGATCAATGAGCTGCCCCCCTCCCCATTTCCTGTAAGAACACTTTCCTTCTCCCATCCCTCATCCCCTTCCTCTCATCTAGAGGAAAACATGGGTGACCTTCCTGGAAGACTCTTCAAAGCAGGGCTGAGTTAGGTGGCCTATTTTATTTTATTTTATTTTTGGGCAGAAATGAGGTCACCCTTTGACCCAAATGAAAATCTCTCCCACATTGACCGGTCTAGGCAAAGGGAAAGTCTGGGATGAAGGTCCACCTGGCCAGCATTATTCCCAGAGAAAATGTTGCCTCAGGGATGGACCCTCCAGGGTCTGCTCTGGGAAAGAGTGGGGACATTTTGGCTTCCTCTGGACATCAAGAGACCAGCATCCCAACCCAGGGCCTGCTGCTGGCTGCTTCGGGACTCTGGAGAAGAAACTGGCTCCTTCTGGTGGTTTCTTCATCTGTGAAGTGCAGGTGGAAGGAGCCGACGGATGGACTGGTTTCTGAAGTCATTCCTGGCTCTGATACCCTATATCAGGGTGGCTCATTTCTGAGAACCCCAGTGTCCTGTGAGCCACGGCTCCTCTCAGTCCGTCCAGTCAGCAAGCATGGGTAGGAGTTGGTGGGGTGCCGGGTCCCCGGGGTAAGGCCTGAGAATACAGAGAAAAGCAAAGACGGGGCCCCTGCCCTGGAGAAGCTCAGACAGAGAACCCCGATAACTAACCCAGAAAGTGTCGAATGTAGGGAGTGGGCCAGGCCGGGGCAGCCAGAGATCTCACCTGGGTCACAGAGCATGTGGAGGGAGCCAAGTGCAAAGAGGCAGTTGGTGAATAAGGTTTAGGGAGGTTTGTTTTATCCAGGGGCCCCTGGAGTGTGTGGTTGTGTGTGTGTGTGTGTGTGTGTGTGTGTGTGTGTGTGTGTGTGTGTGTGTGTCCATGATTCGGACTTTGGGAAGACCAGTCTAACAGAGCTGGAGGGAAGGCGGACTGGGGGGGTGACTGAAGGGGAGGCCAAGGGGGGGGGGGAGTGCCTAACCGAGGGGGCCGGAGGGGGCTTGAAAAGCTGTGTCAGCTGGTGGTCTGAATTCAGAGTCTTCAGGACACTCTTCAGCGCGCCTGGCTGAGAACATCCCTTAGCCGGTTCTCCTTATCTATTAACGGAGACAATAACCGAATTGCAGTAAGCACTGCGCACAGGGCCTGGCACACAGTGGTTGCTTACGAAAGCTTGTCCTCTGGCACTTAGTAGGTGCTGCCTTCCCTCCCTGGGGGAGATGTGTGAGAGCCTCTGGGAAGGGGACAGGCTGGGTGGGGGGGAACAGGGGAGAGTGAGAGAGGAGCCCAACAAGTCCACAAAGCGGCAGCCTGGCAGAGCCCTGGAATGAAGAGTAAAGTAAGGGGGCAGCTAGGTAGTAGATAGAGCACCAGCCCTGAAGTCGGGAGGACCTGAGTTCAAATCCAGCCTCAGACACTTAAGGCTTCCTAGCTGTGTGACCCTGGGCAAGTCACTTAACCCCATTAACCCCAATTGCTTCAGCAAAATAAATAAATATAATAATAAAAAATAATAATGCTTCCTTACTGTAAGGAATGAGGAAGAGGGGGTGGTTTTAGGGGAGAGATCATGGAGTCAATGTTGGATATTGCTGAGTTAGAGATTCTTGGGACTTCTAGATGTTCAAGAACCTGTAGGTGATTCACTCTAGACCCAAGAGAGAGGTAAGGGCTGGCTTGGCCCTCAGCCCTGACATTCTCTCTTCTGAGGCTCCTCCCATTTCTGATCCTTTGCTCTCAGGGACCCTCCTCCTAACATCTCTGTTCTGAGCTCCCCCCCCCCACTCCCCGACACCCTCAGTTACCGGGCCTCCCAGCTCTGACCTTCCACACTTAACTTTCTGAGGTGCTTCCCAGCTCTGACACTTTGGGGGTGGAAGGTTGTTTCTGTTTCCCAGCTGGCCGCGGTTACTTTCATTTCTGGTGAATGCTGGGACATGTGGGTGTTTCCTCCCTGTGTGAGGGGCTCCGAGTGAGGAAGGGGAGCTTTAAATGTCATTGTGGTGTCGGGGGGGGCTGAGCCCGAGCCTCCAGATCTAAGTGCTGCAGGTTCGCCACCTGGGCCTTTGATGAGGACCGAACTTCCTCCATGCTCGTCCCCACATTGGGGGGTGGGGGTGGGGAAGGGGCTCAATCACAGCATCCTCCAGAGGATGGAGTGAAGGACAGTTCTGGGAGATGGGGTCACACACCACAGGAAGCCCACCCTGAGTGCTCCTCTTAATTTCTGACCTTTCCTTCTCCATCTTGTCCTGGACATCCTCTTTATTCTTTATATTTATAAACATAATTATTTGTTATATAGAAACAAATTATTGTTTATGTCTCCAGTCTATTCCCATTCCTTCCCTTCTCCCCTATTTAAAATCTTTCTATTCCTTTAAGACTCAGATCATTGCTAAGTCTTCAGGACAAGATGTTGAGTTTGGGGGCCAGCTCCCTGGACATTGCGTCTGGAGCATAGGGAGGCAATAAGGGAGCGGTAAATTGGAGCCCGACAGGTGAGCCTTGAAGGCCAGTCTTAAGAGCATTTCCCTTCCTTGATTGGAAGGAGTGAAAGCCAGAGCTTTCCATGGAACCTTGCTGCTCCCCTAGTTCAAGGTCACCTGGAGCCAGGATTATAATTAGGAATTCAGGTCTTGTCCACTATGCCAAGGTGACAGAAAATGGAGGGGTGAGGCGCCAGGGTTTAGACTTACACCCCTGGCCTTTGCCCTTAGGGCCTTATCATTCAGCACGTGCTTCCCTGGGCATTGGGGAAGGGTGGTCTGGAAGTAGAACCTTGCCGTCTGTGCCAGAACCAAGGTCTTGGTCAGCCACAGGGAGAGAGCAGAGCCCAGCATTCTGGGGAGAGAGCCTTCGATTTCATTGAGTAAATTGTCTTGTAGTTCTGTTGTTGGAGAAATAGGGTGAATTCGATTCAGCTTTAATTCAATTAAAAGGGCTTTAATTCAATTCAATTAAACAAACCTAGGCAAGTTTTACTTTGTACCTGGCACAGAGACAGGTCCTGGAAGTAGGAAAACAACAGTGGTCCAGCTCTGGAGGAGCTTCCATTTTAATCAGGAGGTGAGGCAACTTCAGGATCAGACATCTACAACGTGGAAAATTGAGAGATGGACAATGAAGGGGGAAGGAGCAATGGAGCTGTGCCCCCTGCTCAAAGAAGAAATGAGCTGGTGGGTACAGCTTGTATTCAAATCCAACTTGAGACCCTTACTGGCTGTGTGACTCTGAGCAAGTCACTTAACCCTGATTGCCTCCAATAAATAAAAACACGAATAATCATCTGAAAACTCAGAGTGATTTCTTTGTATTTCACAAAATGGCCAAAGACGCCCGATCTACACGAGCCGCTGCTGCCTCACAAATCTTTCTGGCTTTTCCCATTTGGCATTAAAACAATGATGGCAATGATAAGGAACACCAGATCTTCTGAAAAGTTTAGGTCACCCAACGGATTTTTAGCAGAAATTGGGTTTCTGAGGTTGTCCGCAGATTCCCCAGCCATGGGCTGTTTTACCAGAATAAATAAAGAAGGGCCCACGGCCCTCTCTGCCCCCACGTCCCCAGACTTCTGTTGTCATGGTGCCATGGAAGAGTTCTGGTCTGCAAATCCAAGCGTCCTGGTTAAGCTGTGGCTCCAGCACCGTGTGACCTCAGCCACGCCATTCTGGGCCTCGGTTTCCTTCTCTACAATATGTAATTGAGTTCTGCTCCAAGAAAGCTTGGGCTCATCCGGTTCAATCTCCTCATCTCACAAAAGGAAACGGAGGCTCAAAGTCACTTAAAGTGGAGCTCTGACATCGCAGGACACTTTAGAAACCATGTTTCTTTGTAGTCCCTCCTCCCCCTAAGAAGGGCTTTATTTTTAAAAAAATCACAGAATATCAGAGTTCCAAGAGACCCCAAAAGCTCATGAACCTAATCTGTTGCTGATGGAGACTCCTTGTGACATCTCCCCAAAAGGCACAGTTTTGCTGTGGAGATGTAACTGTTTCCTTTGTGTTTTCAAGTCCTGGTTCCAGAAAGAATGTGTCAGCACACAGTAGGTGCTTAATAAATGATTTTTGTCCTCGTTGGTCATGCAGTTTGTGTGTAAAGATTGAAGGGAGAGAAAATGCACTGCAGAGAACTCCTTTCACTTTTAAGTAGCACTAATTGCGTGGAACTTTTTCCTTCCTAAATTTGCTCGTACAAAGTCTCTCCCAGCTCTTTTTTCTGAAGCTGAACTGCACAGCGCTTTTGGGATGGGCAGCCTTGGAGTGCTGGATGGTTCCCTTTCGTTGGAAGCCTTAAAGCCTGGCCTGGATGGTCACCCGTCTGATTGTTGGGTAGATGGGGTAGATGGGATTCTTGTCCACGTACGGCCCAGAAAGGCCGGCGGGGTTCCTTCCTACCTAGAGGTTCCATAGTCCTGGTTCTGTGGCTATTATTGCTTCGTTGTTTTAAGCAATGACTATTTATAATCGTTATAAATAAATCAAGAAATATTAGTGGCCATTGAGCACAGAACTCATGGGCCCATCTGCCATATTGTCTAACTCATCCAAAGAAAATCCAGAATACTTACTGTCCAGAGGGCACTTAGCTCTGGCTATCCAATAATGGCACAAGGAAGAAGCCCAATACTTTGTCAAGGAGCCCTGGGTTCAAATTTTGATTCTGCAACTTACTCACCGTGCAATGGTGGTCAAGTCACCTCTGGACCTCAGTTTCATCATCTGAAAGATCAAGAAGTTGAATTAGATGAGCTTTAAATTTAAATAAAAAATAATAAAATAAATAATAAAAAATTAAATTTAAATAATGTTGCATGTTCAACCCCTGATTCTTCTTCCTCGGTCCTCCCCATACTCTAGACACTTCTTCTCTGGCTCCTCTTCCTCCTGAAGTAGATGGTGATCCCTGCACCCCAGGTTGAGAATTTTCTGGGTTTCTTTTCGAAGGACTCCAAAGCCTTGCCCTGGGCCCTCTCACTCTTCATAAAACCCATGCTCGGCTCTGGTTCTGATTCTTTTTCTAACCCCCAATATGATTGGAACAAGGAAGAGGAGGGTGGGAATTTGAGCGCCCTTCCCATTTTTGTCCCCAGACTCTCATTTTACAGGGGAAGAAACTGAGGCGCAGGAAGAATCGACTTCCTCATGGCTCTGCGGACAACTGAGCAGGAATGGCTCCGGCCTCCTCTTGTTCAATAGAAACGTTGACCTGGGGACCACAAAAGAAATTCCATGGGCTTTATCCACTCTATTAAGTCCAGGGCCCGGAGCCTGGGAGACAGTGCTCAGGGTGTGAGTGATCCTGAATGGGGACACCTCGATGTTCGTGCATTTTGTGCATTTATTAAGCACCTCTGGTGTGCTTGGCATTCTGCCAGTTTCAGGGGACACAAAGGAAACACAGACACACACATGTGCACGCACATACATTCAGTGACCCTCCCCCCCAGACTTTCTAGCTTCCAAAAACTTCCATCTTTGAGGAAGAAAACCCCTGACAACGTGACAAGTTCCAGCACGCCTGCCTTACGAAGGTTGGCAGGATTTTGCAGATTGCGTCTCACATAATCCTGCAACCACCCTGTGGTTCTATTATTAATCCTATTTTACAGGGGAGGAAATCGAGTCAGACAGGACACTTGTCTAGGCACACATAGCTTGGTCAATGTCTGGGGCAGGATTTGAACTCAGAGCCGTCTGATTTCAAGCCCACAACTTTAGGCCCCTTGGCTAACTCCCCAGAGGCACAAGCAGACACGATTTTCACCCACAACCAATGCAGAGTAATTTTGAGCTCAGGGAAGGAAGCAACGGCCCCAGAGGAAGTGGGGCTTCCAGAGGCCTGTTCTGAGCTTAATTTTAGCAGGGCAGGGGAGGAGGGCTGTATTTTCAGGCAGAGCTGAGAGTAAAGCTTCCTTCTGTCACTCAAAGTGGGTTACCTCTTTAGAAATCAGCTGTTTGAAAGCCCCTGGGGCAGTCCTGGAGGTGGAATAAGGTCAGGTTCCTGTGGCTGATCTCAGGACTGTGTGACTTTGACACCTGAAAAAAAAAAAAAATTACAGAAAGGGAAAGGGGACGGTTGCCCAAAGAGAGAGCAGACTTCCTAATTTCTATAAAGCCTTGAGACTGGCCAAACCCGACATGTATGTGATCTCATTTAGTTCTCCTAACAACCCTGGGAAATGAATGTTATTATTATACCCGTTTTACAGATGAAGAAACTGATTAAATGATTTGTCTAGTCACAGAGATAGGAAATTGCCGGCACAGGATTTGAACTCAGGTCTTGGCTTTTAAGTCCACCACTCTGTCCAGTAGGCCATTTCCCTAACCAGGGAGCTTCACATAAGGTCTGAGTGCCATTTTGCTGGAGATGCTGAGAAGGGGATTTATTTAGTGCTGTGCTGATTTGGTAATTCAGGGGACAGAGGAGAGAAGACTCCTAAGGGATGAGTAAGAGAAGGAGAAGCAAATAGCCCTGTTAGAAGAGAAAGTGGAGTGGGGGAGACTCGGCTCGAATCCTGGCTTTTGTCATTTAAGGCCCTGAGAAGGCTCTTCTCCCCTTCTGGATCTAGGTTTGAAGGGGAAAGGTGAAGGAGGAGGACTTCTCCCCTCTTCTGGCTCCTGCTTTCCAAGACTGGACTCACTAGACAATTCTCCGTGTCCAGTTCCTGCCCCCCACCCCGGCCTGCCCAGGGATGTTCACACAGGGGAGGGTGACTGGGAGGAGGAAAGCTGAAATCAGGCCACGTGTCCAACTAGCCCAGCCTTGGCCCAGAAAGCAAAATGGTCCTCTGACTCATGGGTAGCCTCAGGCAAAGGAAGGAAAACCTTAGATCTGGTTTAGTTCTGCCTTTTGGGAGGTATTTTTTTTTTTTTTTTTTTTTTAATTTAAAATGATTGGTCTAAAGTAGATTTCCTTGGGAAAGACTGTTGTGATTGGGAGCCACTCACTTTTAGGGACTCAAGTTATCAGTGAGCTGATGACTGGCTCCTGGTCTCTGGCAAAATTCACTCTTCTCAGCCTGCTTTCGTATGTATATGGGTCATGATGGAGAGAGGGAGAGAAAAAAGAAAGAAAACCATTTTCTTTATACCGAGCACGTGGAATTGACGCAGCTGGAGCCGGAGAACGAATCCAAGTAGATTTGGGCTTAAGCCCCATCTTGGATGATGTCATTGGTCTTCAGAAATGCGAGAGCCGAACAAGATGTCCTGTAGATCCCTCACTATGTGTGGCCTTAGGTGAGTCGCCATCCCTCAGACCGAATTGTGGAAAAAACGGTGGAATCAATCAATCGACCAATCAATCAAAGGAGGTCTTGGGAGGTCTTCAGACCAGCTGAATCACAAGTATGAAAAAAGGAAATAATCTTTCTAATTACTTCGGAATTCCAAATTTCCAATTTCCAGATTAATCAGTACTAAGAACTAATATGATTTCCCTTCCATTTGATGGAGCAGCTACTTAGGAGAAAGCCTGGCTCGAGGTCTCAGCCTTTTCTGTATCCTTGTAGGTTGACGGTGGTTGGTCTTGCTTCTCCAGGGACACCCAAATGACAGCACTCGGTTACAGTCGAGTTGCAGTGTGCCCGATGGCACAGCATGAGCTTGGAGGGCTCTGCCACCAGGGGCACAGGTGAACCTGGGGGGCTTCTCTGCTGTTGAGATCTCGTCATGTTCTGCGGACAAACGCCCGGACATTGTTGCTTCTCATCCTTTTCCCTCTCCCCCTTCACAAACCAAGCAACAACCGTAGTGAGAGGGCAGTGGGTTTAAGCCTAGCTCAAAAAAGGAATTCTAGCTATCTTGATAGATTTTAGAAAAGTAACTTTTCAAACAAAATAAGTCCTGGAATGAGCATCTTTTCTGCCTGGGGAGAGAGGGAGGAGGAGAAAGTAGCAAAACATAGCTTGGTACTAATATTCCACGATGGAAAATCAGTAACTCCCAGGTCTTTCTAGTAGTGCTGAGTGGAGGCAGTTCTAGGGCCCAGGACTTTGTCCCACAGAGGAGTCTACAGCTCCCTGGCTCAGGACCGGGGCCACAAAGCCTTGCTTGGTTTACCTGACTCCTCCTGGTGTCTCTAGAGCTACAGCTGGGGCCATGTCCGGTCCTCTTGGTCTGTTTCATGTTTTTGGACCCAGATGGTTCTGGAAGAGAGAGTGTGGCTGTTTGTGCAGCCCTGCCTCCCTTAAATACAATTCATGGCAAATCTTTATATCACCTCCTTTCCTTTCTCCCTCCCTTCCTTCCTTCTTCCCTTCCTTCCTTCTTCCTTCCTCCCTCCCTCCCTCCCTTCTTCTTCCTTCCTTCCTTCCTTCCTTCCTTCCTTCCTTCCTTCCTTCCTTCCTTCCTTCCTTCCTCCCTTCCTTCCTTCCTTCCTTCCTTCCTTCCTCCCTCCCTCCCTCCCTCCCTCCCTCCCTCCCTCCCTCCCTCCCTCCCTCCCTCCCTCCCTCCCTCCCTCCCTTCCTTCCTTCCTTCCTTCCTTCCTTCCTTCCTTCCTTCCTTCCTTCCTTCCTTCCTTCCTTCCTTCCTTCCTTCCTTCCTTCCTTCCTTCCTTTCTTTCCTTCCTTCCATTATTGTCTCTAAAACTTCACAAACTATCTCAGGCTTTACAGGTTAGATTTCTTTTTAAGGACCATGTAGTTTGTCTTTCATTAGTCAACAGCAAATCCCAGCCCAAGCCTCATGTGGTCATTGTCAGGGCCCAGATCGGCTCTGAATGAGTATAAATAGCAATTATTTCTGTTTTGGCCAGAAACCCTGAGGGTCTTTCCCTCCCAGCTTGAGCCATTCTGCCTCTCATTTCTTATCTACCTTAGTCACTGAATGAGTACTGTCTTAGACGAACTGAGATCAGAGAATGACATTAACTTAAAAAGGTCCAGATCTTCCCCTGCATCCTGCTCCATGTCAGTCATCCTAATCTGTGGCTTGTCACTGGGTCCAGAGGAGAAAGTGACTCTGGTGACTGCCTATCTCTCCATCACTTAAATCCAATTCATTTGTAAATCAGGTCATCACCTCCTTGAAGTCATGGTCCCCTCTGGGAAAGGACAAATGACAACAAGATCTACAGCTGCTCTTCCATCTTCTTGCTTGAAACACGAGTTCCCTCGCTGCTGAGGTCCCATCGAGGGCTCCCTTTCCTGGTTCTGTCCCCAGCTCTCTGTTCCTGAAAGGATGGGCAGAAATGGATGACCTCTCCCAGAAACCCACACAGCAGGGTCCCCATACTACTTGTCTGAAAGGGATCATGGGGAAAACTGATTATAGTTAGGGTGGAGATTTAGAGCTGGAAGATACCATGTTGGTGAGAAAATGAGAAAACAAGAGCTGAAGGAGGCTGAGGGACTTCAAGGTAGTACATGATGGAGATAGGACTTGAACCCAGGTCCTCTAACCATTGGTCTTTCCACTGCACTAGTGGAATCACAGATTTTAGAGCTGGAAGGGTCCTTAATCATTATCTTCTATCTTCTGCCTGTCTATCTATCTACTGATCTATGCGTCTATTAATCTGTCTATCTATTGATCTATGTTTATTAATCTGTGTCTGCCTATCTATTTCTCTCTGTGTGTATTAATATGTCTGTCTCTTTCTCTCTCTCCATCTTCTGTCACCCATTTCCCAGTGCACCCCCCGGCACGGCCTTTTACTAAAAGGCAGGGGGATGGAAAAAGCAGAAGGAACTCTGGGGAAGAAGGCAGGCTGGGACCCAGAGGGAAGAGGGCTGTTTGGTCCAGTAGGTTTAGGTTTCCTCCTGGAAACTCTTGCCTGGGGCTGCCTGTATGTGATAGGCATCAGTGAGCTAATCTCCCTGGGTCAGGTTAGCCAAAGGCCAGGGAGGCCCACAGGCCAGTGGAAACTCTCCCCATCTGCTTGGAGGTCGACAGCTAGAAACCCTTTGTTTCTCCCCATAGCAACTAAGCCCGGCTGGGGCCCAAGGCCCAAAGGTTTTGGCACTTAGCAAAGCCTCCTTGAAGGCTGTTCTCTGAGGTCCTTTCCAGCTCCAAATCCCAAGTCCCATGAGTGACTGGGGGGATAAAACCTCTTCTGGGATCCTATTTAAAAAGACCTCAGAATCCCAGAGTCAAAGACGGAGAGCTGAAAGGGACATTAGAAGTCTCTGGGACTAATTGCCCCCTTCATCTTACAGATGAGTAAACTGAGCCTCAGACAATCTGTGACTTCCCAAGGTCACGCAGGAAGGAATCTTGAATTAAACTCAGAACTTCTGACTGCAAAGCCTTCTTCCACTGCACGAGTTTCCTTGGCTATCAAAGCTGCATTTTAGAATCCTCTGGCCCTTCCCCTTCCCATTTGGCAAGGGAGGAAATCGGGACTCAGAGTGCTGACCCTGACTTGCTCAAGATAATAGAGGTGGTAAATGGGGGGGGCGGGGGCTCTGTGCCATCTAAGATGGCGTGACTCCTGTGGAACATGCTAGGCCTCTGCTTTTAGGAGACTGAAGGACTGGAGCATTTTTGCCCACCAGAGAATTAGGAGAAACCTTTTTTTCCACTTGATGTTTTGCCAGAATGGTTGCCTTTAGAATGAACTGATGGTGAGGGGAAGGGACACTTCCTGCTTTCACTCCCATCCCATGGACCCGAGGGCTGCTTCCCTCCCCTAACTCCTTCTAGGGCAGGTGACCCCACAGACAGGCCTGGGTCTCCACTCTTCTTGTTCATTCCTTTCATTTTGGTGTAGAGTCAATGGGTTCCCATGACCCCACCCTGTCTTGAATGTCTGAGCTCGAAAGAACTCTAGGACTCATTTGGTCTACACATTAATGTCATAAATGAGGAAACTGAGGTTCAGTTAAGGGAAGTAAGCCCTCACTCCCCCTTAATATCTCACAGGAAGCAAGAGCCAAGAGTTGAGTTCACCCCATTGACGTTACGGAATCCAGCCTTGGCAGGCAAGGAAAGTGACCCAAGGAAGAGGTAGCAAGGGTGAAAATGGAAAGGCCATTGGTCTGGGGATCAGGAAGCCCGAGCTCAGGGCCAGCTGTGTGTGATGTCAGGCCGGGCATTTGACCTCTCTTGCCTCAGCCTCTATGCCCCTTGGTTCGGGCCGCTGGCCCAGTTTCTTCCTCCTGTGACTGGAAGAGCTTTAGGGATTGGGGATTCTCTGCCTCCTGGGTTACTTTTGGCTAGTCTCATTGATGAGAAAGGTGATGGACATTTTTCCACACTGACTACTCAGTGTGGACCGGTTGTAAATAACTCAGTGCCTTAGGAACATCTAAACCAGACGCTCTAGAGAAGGAACCGAGCTTCCCAAGGGTGGCTTCCTTTGTGGGTGCACAGTCACATGTTGTCTCTTAGAAGGGAAGCTTGAATAGTGGGTGAGGTTTTTGGCCTGGCCCAGTGCCCAGCACATAATAGGCGCTTAATAAATGCTTGTCAGACTGATCGACTACACTGGGCAGTCCCCAGAGGGACTGTATGGCAGAGACAGGACTCGAATCCAGGTTACCTGACTTTAAGACCCCCTCCCTTCCCACTATACCAATATACTCATTGCTTCTAATCACTTTTATCTAAGTTTAAACCAAAAAGTCACGATGACCTTTTCTCTGGGAGTCAAGTCAATCTACAGATCTCTGCATTAGTCTGACCACGTTAGTTTACAGATGAGGAAGATAAAGCCCAGAGAGACCGAGTGAGCCAACAGGTGGGACCATACCATGGCCTGACGCACAGTAGGTGCTTGGGGAGTTGGGTTGGATGGAACTTCAGAGCTTGTTGTGAGCTCATGGTTCGGGTCACTCACATTCAGAATCAGGGCCTCGGAGGTAGGCGGGACATTGGAAATCATCTAGTCCAACATATAGAACCCAGAATACATGTATTAAGCACCTGCTGTGTGCACTCTGGGGGAGACCCGGGGGGAGATTAAAAGTTTACCTAGAGTAGTCTTCATTGCTCTCTTCACACAGGGGTGGGAACTTGCAATATTACCAGGCTTAATCCATTAGTTTACCTATTGAATACATGATGTAGTGGAGAGGTATAAAACTCAGTTCTGTGTTATGTTGCATGAGAAAGTCATCATTGATGGGGTTCTCAGGAGACTTCTTGGAAAGATGGGCTGGAAATTCAACATGTGGGCAGAGGGAAGGACGGTCCCTGCCCAGCAAGCGATATGCGTACAGATATGATCACACAATGATGTCTTCTTAGACTCTAAGGCACTCGAGGGCAGGGACTGACTTCTGCCTCTTTATTACCAGTGATTAGAGCAATCCCCAGCACATAGAAGATTTTTTTAAAATAATTTTTTATTTATTTATTTTCCCCTGAGGCCA
Organism: Sminthopsis crassicaudata; assembly: GCF_048593235.1. Classification (NCBI taxonomy): domain Eukaryota; kingdom Metazoa; phylum Chordata; class Mammalia; order Dasyuromorphia; family Dasyuridae; genus Sminthopsis; species Sminthopsis crassicaudata. Next base: position 17,272,303 of record NC_133620.1, on the reverse strand, counting down.
TTGGGGTTAAGTGACTTGCCCAGGGTCACACAGCCAGGAAGTGTTAAGTGTCTGAGGTTGGATTTGAACTCGGGTCCTCCTGACTTCAGGGCTGGGGCTCCTGCCCCACATAGTAGATTCTTAATATTTATTGACTGATTGCTTGGGATGAGCAGGTAGTTTTCTGGTTTGGCTAGAAGGTAGAACACATGGACAGTGATGGTATATGAACAGACCCGGGTGGATTGGGGGGGAAGGGGCAGGAACCCTGGATTTGGTGTTGAGGAAACTCTCCGTCATTAATTAGCTGTGAGCTTTTCATACTCTTTGAGGCCTGGAGACTCCCAGCATCCCCTTCCTGTTTGTATTCCGTCCATGCCCTCTGCCCACTGCCATGCCCTTCCCATAATGCTCCTAGGCGCTCCTAGGGCAGTCACTTACACTATATAGGACTGCTGGGAATTTCTTCCTTCTGGTCAGGGCCAGATTTGCCTCTCTGTACCTTGCCACTCATGGGTGATTTTTCTGCCCACAGGCTCATAAATGTATCAGGAGGGTTAGGTACCTATTAGAAAGAACAGTAAGAACAGAGAGGAGCAGGGGGCCTCTCTCCTCCTCATACCCTGGGCACAGGAGAAGCACATGGGGGTGGGGGACACATAAAGCCAGGGCCGGGGGAGTCCTCCCCCTGCATGACTCACTTGCAGCTGCTTTCTCTTCCCTCCTTTCAGCAGGCACTTCCCCATCTCCTCACCTCCCCTGGTTTCCCCTGTGGTTCTTGATGCCATCAGAGTTCCTGGCACTGCCCTGAAGACACGAATGACTTGCCTTGAAGTCTCACTGCTGCCCACAATTGAAACCAGCCATAATCCAGGTATGGATTCCCTTTGGGCTCTTGGCTTTGAGTTTCTGGACCTGAATTCAAGCTCATGTGAGGTTACCATCTAGCTGTGTGACCTTATACAATAAAGTAATGTCTCTGGTCTCAAGGATCTTCGTTTGTAAAATAACATAACTGGTAGAGATAAATAAATGTGAAGCTCTCTCATAATTCTAGTAGGCCCTACCCTCAATCCTAACTGAAACTCTATCATTCTGTGTTCGAAGGTTCCTTCGGGCCTTAAATTTTAAGTCTTGAGTCTGTAACATTTTGTCCAGATTCTGCCCTAAGGCCCCTCTCCGCTCTGACATGCCCCGTTTCTATTTATCTAGATTTTCAGAAAGAGAGACCAGGAAAAAGCGGGACTTTGAAGATCACTTGAGCAGATTACAGCCAACAGGGAGGTTTCGAGCTGCTCTGAAAGCCACTCATTCATTAAATAAAGTTTTCCACGAGCAGAGTCCATGTCCAGGCTCTTGATAGGAACAAGGTGACCCAGGTCTTTGCTCAGGAGCCTTCCCTTGACAAGAGTGGCCAGTGAGCTGTAGAGCTCAGAGCTGGGAGGAGGGCTGGCTCCAATTTTAAATGGACATCTTTCCAATGAAGAAATAGAAATGTTCATGGCAAAGTTTCTGCATCAGTTTTCAGGTACCCATGAGAGATTCCCTTGGGGCTCCCCTCAGGAGTTCTGGGACTGTGTTTAGCCCAGTCAGAGGCTGCCTCTGGGTGTGATTCAATCACTTGCAAGGTCCCTCCCTTCTCCCTCCATCCCTCATAAAAGTCTCCACCACATTTTTACTATCATTTGTGATTTTCTTCCACAAGAACCAAAGGAGTGCAAGAACAGCTTGGTTCTGTGGGAGAAATGCTGAACCGGGGTCCCAGGATCTGAGTTTGAATCCTGTCTCTGCACCCATTACCTATAGGAGAATGAGTAAGTCATCTCCACTTTTGGAGGCTCAGCTTCTTTATCTATACAAAGAAGGAGTAGATGGTTCCCCTAAGGTTATTCCCAACCAATGATCTTGCAGTCTAGAAACTCAAGTCTTCTAGACATAGAATGGGAGACCTTAGTTCCAGCTCTATCCCTGGCATTTCTTAGCTGCCTCACCTAGCCATGGGCAAGTGACTAGCCCACCTCTCTAGAGCTTAGTTCCCTTCATTCTCCGCCACAGAGGGTCCTTAGGAGAAAAGCCTCATGAAAATCAGCATCCTTGTCACTTCCATAGCTGGAATGATGGTGTGGTGCCATGGCAGGAGAACTGGACTTAGGACTCCAAAATCCAGGTCTTCTTCTGGTCCATACTGACTGTTACTCCTACCTCTCAGCGCCTTGAGGGAGATTCTAGGACTGTGGGTTAAAGAGCAGATGTGGATCTGCATTGGGGGAGAGTGTTACTCGTCTGGAGATTCCTACAGTCAGAAAATCAGAAGTGTCAGCCACTAAAAAAGAAATTTGGCCATTTATATAGTTCTTTAAAGCCATTAGGTAAATTTTATCACTGGATCACCACAATAAGCTTGTGAGGCAGGTATTATTTTACAGATGAGGAAACTGAGGCTCAGAGATTTGTCATTTTGAACCCACATTTTAAAAATGCTAAGGTTGAGATTCTTTTCACTATAGCTCTGGTACTTACCTTTGTTATCCAATCCTTCTTAATTCTAGTGTCTTCCTTCTGTTCATTATTTCCTTTTTTCCCTATAGTTTGCTTTGTATATATTTTTATCTGGATGTTTCTTCTCCATTAGAATGTAAACTCCTTGAGGTCGGGGACAGTCTCTTGCCCCCTTTTTGTATCCCTGTCATTTATCCAGTGCCTAGAACATAGTAGGTACTTAATATATGTGCAGGGCAGATAGGGAGTTTCCCATGTGCTTTGGAAAATCCAAGACTTTGGACTATAGGTTGGTGTACTTGGTCTCCTTAAGGAAACAAATTTAGTCTGTATTAAAAGTCATTTGTTGAAGATATGAACAGACAAATTTTAAATGAAGAAGTTGAAACCATCTACAGACATATAAAATGCTCTAAATTACTATTGATTACAGAAATGACTGTTAAACCAACTCTGAAATACCACCTCACATCTATCAAATTGGCTAAGATGACAGGAAGAGATTAGATGAATGTTGGGGGGCTGTGGGAACACTGGGACACTGGTACATTGTTGGTGGAGTTGTACTGGACAGAATTTGAAACTGTGCCCGAATGGCTAGAAAACTCTGTGTGTGTGTGTGTGTGTGTGTGTGTGTGTGTGTGTGTGTGTGTGTATCCTTTGATCCAAAAGTGCCCACTACTATATTCCAAAGAGATCATCAAAGAGGGGAAAGGATCTACACATGCAAAGATGTTTGTATCAGCTTTTTATGTGGTGGTAAGAAACTGGAAAATGACTGGATGGCCACAAATTGGGCAATGGCTGAATAAGTTATGATATATGAATGCAATGGAATATTACTTTTTCTATAAGAAATGATCTGCAGCCCGATTTCAGAAAAGTCTGGAAACTCTTATATGAGCTGATGTTGAGAGAAGTGAAAATTGTGCACAGTAACAAGATTATGTGATGATCAACTATGATAGACTTGACTTTTCTTAGCAATCTGCTGATTCCAATATCATTCCAATATGCTGATTCCAATAGACTTGAGATGGAAAATGCCAGAGAGAGAACTTTGGAGACTGAATATGGATTGACGCATACTATTTTCACCTTTTGGGGGGGTTTGCTTTTTCTTTCTCGTAATTTTCCCTTTTTGCTCTATTTTTTTTCTTTCACAAAATGACTAATATGGAAATATGCTTAAAATGATCACACATGTATAACCTATAGCAGATTGTTTGCTGTCTAGGGAAGGGGAGATAAGGGAGGGAGAAAACAATTTGGGATTTAAAATCTTATAAAAATGAATGTTGAAAACTATCTTTACATGCAATTGGAAAAATAAGACTATTGAATTAAAAAATCAACAGAAAAAGGTCATCTGTCAAATAGGACTCATTTACTAAAACTCCTAGGCTGAGTCCTAAAATAATATTATAATCTTTTAGCAAGTAAGTCTGCTTCCTTGTCTGGCTCTTAGGGTTTCCCTTCCCTCTCCCCCCCAGCCAAAGTTACAGGTGGCAGTAAATGGCCAGGGAGATGAGCCTCTTCTTTTTCAAGCTATCTGTTAACAGCAGAGGATTCCTCTTTGTCCAATGAGCTCCTCCTAGCAAAAGTTTTTCCTCTTTTAATCAGCTCTACTCCTAGAACCAAATGCAAACTCCATCTTTCTCAAGGAAGTTTATTTGACTCATGGGATAATAGAGAAGAGAGAAAATGCAAGCTCTAAGTTCTTCTCTAGATTATTTTTTTTTTTCCTGAGGCAATTGGGGTTAAATGACTTGTCCAGGATCACATTGCTAGAAAGTGTTAAATACCAGATTTGAACTCAGATCCTCCTGACTGTAGGGTTTGGGGCTCTTTCCACTGAGCCACTTTTCACTTCTTAATTCTGCTGATTCTTTTCAGGTATCAGGGAAGAAGGTCTTCACCCTCCTTCTGCATTTTACTTCTGATTATGTTTCTACTCTGCCTCTTTGGTCCCTTTAAGCCTCTATTTCCCTTCTTGCCTTAAAGCAGGGTTACCTTATATTAAGTGACTCACTTCGACCTTAGAGTGAAAAATGAAAATTACCATCTCTCACAAATAGGTTATAGAGCAGTTCCAAAGACACCCAAAATTTCTAGTTATCAGTTTCCCAGCTCTCAACCTGAAAAACCTCATAATAGTCATATGCAAATTTCTTGCTGAGAAACAAAATACTTTGACCATCACTTTCAAAAACAACTTTTTTTTGAGGGTTTCTTTTTTTCAGGTCCTCTCAGGACCATTTCTGTTTCTCCCCATGTACTTTTCTCTGAGGAATACTATCAGAATTGTCTCCAGTTTTCTTTCCTTCTCCTTTTTTAAATTTATAAAAGAGTTCAAATGCAAAAATGGTATATTTTACAGCTTATTAAGACATATTAGAAATGCATTTTCTTTTCTTTTTTATTATTAAAGCTTTTCATTTTCAAAATATATGCATACATAATTTTCAGCATTTACCCTTACAAAACCTTGTGTTCCAAATTGTTTTCCTCTCTTCTCCCACTCCCTCCTATAAATGGCAAGTAATCCAATATATGTTAAACATGTATAATTTTTCTATACATATTGCCACAATTATCATGCTGCACAAGAAAAATCAGATTAAAAATGAAAAAAAGTGATAAAGAAAACAAAATTCAAGCAAACAACAACAAAAAGAATAAAAATATTATGTTGTGATCCACATTCAGTTCCCACAGTCCTTTCTCTGGGTATAGTTGGTTTTCTCCATCACAAGATTATTGGACTGAATCACCTCATTTTGAAAAGAGCCACATCCATCAGAATTGATCATCCTATTATTCTTGCTGTTGCCATGTATGAAGATCTCCTGGTTCTGCTCATTTCATTTACCATCACTTCACATTGGTCTCTCCAGGCCTCTCTGAAATCATCCTGCTGATCATTTTTTACAGAACAATAATATTCCATAACATGGAATACACCATAACTTATTCAGCCATTCTCCAACTGATGGGCATCCACTCAGTTTTCAGTTTCTTGCCACTACAAAAGGGGCTGCTACAAACATTTTTTGCACATGTGGGTCTCTTTCCTTTCATTATGATCTCTTTGGGTTACAAGCCCAGTAGAGATCCTGTTAAATCAAAGGGAATGAACAGTTTGACAGCCTTTTGGATACAGTTCCAAATCACTCTCCAAAATTAATTGAATTAATTGATGGAGTTCACAACTCCATTAACAATGTATCAGTGTCTCAAGTTTTCCACATTCTCTCCAACATTCGTCATTATCTTTTCCTGTCATCCTAGCCGATCTAAGAGGTCTGTAGAGTTACCTCAGACTTGTCTTAATTTGCATTTCTCTGATCAATGGTGATTTAGAGCACCTTTTCATATGACTAGAATTGGTTTCAATTTCTTCATCTGAAAAAATGAATCAAAGGTCATATCCTTTGACCATTTATCAATTGGAGAATGGCTTGATTCTTATAAATTTCAGTCAGTTCTCTATATAGCTTAGAAATGAGGATTTTATCAGAACCCTTGAATGTAAAATCCCCTCCCAGTTTATTGCTTCCCTTCTAATCTTGTCTGCATTGATTTTGTTTGTACAATTTTTAACTTAATATAATCAAAACTATCCATTTTGCAAGAAAGGCCTTTTCTTTAAGCTAATTGTGTCTATTCCCACAATTAAAGGCAAACTCATTGGCGGAGCCTTGTGAACTATAGTTTTTGGAGCAGAGATCCACACAATGTTCTGCAACCTGTGAATAGTTACTGGTTGGGATTAAAAGTATAAACCTATAATAAGGCCTGTTGGTATGTGTTTCTGAAATCTTGAAGGCCTGCTACTTATTAATGAGGAAACTGAGGCTTTCAGAAATTATGATTTGCCTAAAGTTACTCAGGGATTGAATAGAGCTGATATTTCAACTCTAGCCTCAACTCCAAATCCAGCACTTTCCCTAACTTGTTTCTTGAGATATTATTTGCTTTGATGTTTTTGATTATAAAATCTTCCCATAGAAGTGAAACCAGAAAGTCATGCAGAATAGTGAGTGAAATTTGCAAAACTAGGGTCACAGGAAAGGAAAAATGATTTCTTTTTTAAATTAATCTTTTTTCAATGAACAAAAATCTGTTTTCTTTTCCTAAAATTTATTTGACTTAAAAAAAAGCTTTTGTAGCAAATATACCTAGTCAGTCAAAAAAAATCCCTCACGGACCTTGTGGGGAGAAAAAAAACAACAAACAGACCTCTCATTCTCCATTTTTAGTCTTTCACCTATCAGGAGATGAGCAGCATCAAGACTTTTCTCTTGGAATGGTGGTTGGTCAGTGAGTTGATCAGAGTTTTTGGATCTTTCCAAGTTATTTGTCTTTAGAGTGTCAGTGGGTTATGTGCAGAACACTTTATTTAACTTTCAACTTCTGCCCCTCAACAAAGCACATGGTAGATGTTCAGCATGTATCAGGTACTTAATCAGTGTTGATGGATTCAAGGCATCTACAAATCAATTTTTTCTATTGAAATATAGAAATTCTATTGAAAAATAGAAATCAGATTTCTATTTTAGTATGTATTTCCCTAAGCCGAGATGGGGGAAGGAGAGAAAAGGTTTCTGCAGACCCTTGATAGGGTGATCACTAAGGATGTGGGTACGTCTCCTCCCATGTTGATATCCAGTAAGATCAGTTTTGTTAGAGGAGAGATGGCACTGAGGGAGAAGTTGGGAGGGGAAGCTCAGGCAAGCAGCCTGCAACTGGCCCAGAGTGTCCCTGTGACCCCCTGTCCCTCAGCACCTAGGACAGTGCTCTGTCACTCACTTTTCCAAACATTATTTACTGAAGGCCCATACAATACAATTTGCCCAACATCATCTTGGGAGGTAATGAGTAGGACTGGAGTGATTACCTCTGTTTCCCTTCCTGGTCCCAGAACTGTGCTTTTGGCTGCTCCAGCTCCGGCTCCCACCCACACAGAGCTTCCCAGTGGAACACTGACATATGGAGTCAGAAATAGAGCACTGTTGTTTGCTTGTGTGTGTGTGTGTGTGTGTGTGTGTGTGTGTGTGTGTGTTCTTCCATGTTTTTGTTTTTGTGCCCCACTAAACTATAAGGTTTTTGAGGGTGACGTCCTCCCCTAACAACAACAGCAACCATGAGGAAGACATCATCATCATCAACAACAATATTTCCTCCCTGCCAGCACCTAGGACAGTGCTCTGCAGTTCAATTGGACAATTATTAAATGCTTGCTGCATTCCAGGTATTTGTGTTTCATCTCTGTCTGTATGTCTCAGTTTCACCTGATTATCTTTTATCTCTCTCTTCCTCCCTTTCCCCCTTTTTCTCATTACTATCCATTTGATTGTGGCTATCCACCTGCTTACTTGATTATCAATCTATGAATTTCTCTCATTTTATTCCCCCCCTCAGTAATTTGAAAGACCATATATTAAATCACAGAATCTTAAAGTTGGAAAAGGATCACTGGTCAAAGCTGGATGTGATCTTTGAAGACATCTTATCCAACCCCCTCATTTTACATCTGAAGAAACTGAGGCCCTGGGGAAGTTAAATAACACCCAGGTAAGGTTGCTAAGGTGAACCACATCCTCTGGTGAACCACATCCTCTGCTGCTGTTCTTTCCAATGAGGATCCTGACATGAGCAAGAGCTTTTGGGTCATTGCCTCTAAGAATTGTGTCAATGGCTTTGTTGATAGATTTTAAAATGAAGTTATGATGAAAGGAAACAAGCAAGCACTTATTAAGCACTTACTGTATGCCTGCCACTGTAGAAACATTATCTCATTTGGTCCTCACACCAACCCAGTGAGGTAAGTGCTATCAAGGAAACATGGGAAGATAATAAAGCTTGAATTAAAAATAAGACTCCTATCAATCATATCTCAGGGCACAAGCCCCCCAAAAAACACTGAAACAAATTAAGAATAACTGATGGGTATGACTATTGAGCCACTTTCTATGATTTTGAAATGCATATAGAAAATGAGAGCAGTGCAGTAAGATTAGAGAAGGGTAGATGTCCTGATTTTTCTAATATTAGGGGGATAGAAAGTCAAAGTCAGCAAATTATCGGCCAGACGAAGTTGCTTTGGGGCTTGCTAAAAATATGGAATTAAAGGGATACTGGTTAGACATCCAGAAAATCATGCAGTGGTCACACTGTGGATTCAGCAAGAACAAATCATTCAGATTAGGTGCAAGATGGTTGATGGAGTTTATCTAGATTTTAGCCAGCTTGTTGTCTAAAGTTCCTCTGTCTTCTTCTAGACAAGCTCCAGAGAAAGGACCTCGGTGAGATTACAGGTAGGAGTAGCCAGGAGCGCTTCTAGGCCAACTTTGGAGAACTTTATGGAGAAGCCTAGAATCTGGGTTTGGTCTTGGGCTCTTTCTCCTGGAAGACATGTTGTCTGGACCTGGGGACTTGAATTCAACATGGAAATCCAGATATTCCACCTTAATCTTCCAGATTCTCTTGGATTTCAGTTCTCGGTTAGCTATTTTTGCTCTATCCTTCGTAGCCCAAAGATTGTTCTCCTTGACAGAGAAAACCAAAGCAAGAGAAGAGTTGACTGATTCTTTCTTCTCTTCATCATTCATTATTATCATCCTATTCTCGCTGAGCACAGATCCTATTCCTTCCTTAGTCTTCTTCTTTCCCCAATATTGGGGAGATATAAAAAAAGGAATAAATATTTATTTAGTATCTACTATAGGCAGACACTTTACAAGATATGATCTCATTTGATCCTCAAGACAACCTTGGGAACCAATTTACAGTTGAGGAAACTGAGGAAGACAGATGTAGTGAATTGCCCCCTGACACACAACCAAGATTGGATTTGAACGCAGGTCTTTTGGATTCTTCATCCACAATGCCTCCTTGTTGTCTTGAAGCTATAGGAATAAATGTTTTCTTTTTCCCCCTTAAAATGACCTTAGCTTTTCTTACTAGTTTCATTTAAAGCTTCACACTTTCACCCTATTTTTACTTACCTCTCTCTCTCTCTCTCTCTCTCTCTCTCTCTCTCTCTCTCTCTCTCTCTCTCTCTCTCTCTCTCTCTCTCTCTGTCTCTCTCTCTCTCTGTCTCTCTCTCTCTCTCTCTCTCTCTGTCTCTCTCTCTCTCTGTCTCTCTCTCTTCTGTCTCTCTCTGTCTCTCTTTCTCTTTCTCTGTCTCTGTCTCTCTCTCTCTCTCTCTCTCTCACACACACACACACACACACACACACACACACACACACACACACACATCTTCTATCACCTGTCCTGCCGTCTTCTTTAGAGATCTCTCAAATTGATTGATGAGTTCCCTATACATCCATATTGGTGCCTTTAGTTAACATCCCACTTTTCATTCTTAGTAGAATCCTTTCTTTTTATTTTTAAATCTCATTACTGCTCCTAGATTGACTTTCTCTATAGAAGTCACAAGAACCTATAGATTGTTAGACAGAAACCTTAGAGAAAACTCTTTCCTAATTTAGAATTTATATCCAATTATATCCAGCTTTGCGTTTCTTCCCTAGCTAGATGCTAGGGAAGTTGTTATTCATAATCTTCCAAGGTTCCAATCATTTCTAATTTATTAAGTAGTTCCTTTCTTCCTTGTTTGTCAGAACTGGTTCTCCCAAATTCACCTCATTTTCCCCCTCTTCTCCATCAACACAACAAGAGCAATCAAATAAAAGAGCCATGGGCACTTACCTTGAAATGAAAAGATCTGAATTCAAGTCCCAGCTTTTACTAGCTCTAGGGTGATTACTTTCTTCTCTGAGCCTCAGTTTTCCAGTTAGAATGCTAACACTTGATTTTTGTACATCATAGTTCTGTGGGAAGGAACATCTCAAATCAAATATGAAATACTCTACCTAGCTGTGTGACCCTGGGCAAGTCACTTAACCCCAGCCTCAAAAAAAAAAAAAAAAAAAAAAAAAAAAAAAAGAAATACTCTGGCTCTTTAGGGCCTTCCCATCTACTCAACCATCTTAACCCCTTGAGCCCTGTCCCAAGGCTCATTGGTTTGGGACATCTCTCCCAAGAGGAAAGCACAGATCCTCATCCTTGTCCTTCTCATTTCAGGGCTCTCTAGGCTACATGGTTAATACCAGTAGGTCAGAAAATAGCTCTGACATTCTCTTTTTGGCTTCTGGTAGCAGATAACTAGGGACTGAGGTAGGGAAGGGGACATGGGCTAGATTGGATTTTAATTGAGATTCTCATCAGATTGAGCGAGTTTTAAAAATCTTTTCTTTGTCATGACTCCAAAAGAAAAGCAGTGTTTTCTCTCCTGTTCTCTATAATCTTGAAGCATTTATTAATCGCACATGATACTAGGAAAGCAAGCAAGTGATATGAAGCATGACTTCTACTTGATGGAAGATTTCAGAAAGTCTTGTGGTTTTGTTTTGGCTGTGATTCACACACACACACACACACACACACACACACACACACACACACACTCCAGTGAAACAAAACAAAACAAAACAAAACACTTGGGCATCTGGCCAGACCTGAAACTCAATCCAGTTCAAAGTTGACCCAGGAAGAGTGGAGTAAAATTCAATGCTTCCATGAGAGACAAACTTGGAAAAATCCATTGTATGTGGCCAAAAACATGGGTGAGAGAAACAAGAGACTGTAGTGTGAGCCCTGACTTTCTACCTAAATGTATGGCAAAGCATTGAACAGTGGAATTTATTGCTCTGTTTCTCAGTTTTCTCATCTGTGAAGTGGGACAGATCCATTTTGAACTAGCTTAATTTTCTTAAGCTGATTAAATGCTTTGGAGACTGAGCTCTATGAAGAGATCATATGTGGGCTGGGGGTTCTAAAGTATGGAAGAACAACTTGGATAGATGGGGGTGAGAGGAATTTTGGAACAAAATGTAGACAAAATGAGTCCACCTTTCATTCCCAAACAAGTCCAGCCTGTGTTCATTCACCACACACTGAGTCTCCTTACTGATTTTCTGCCTTGCTTACCTTGTTCCCTGGCATATAATAGATATTTGCTGCCTGATTCCCAGTCATTTGCAGACGTGCCAGCATAACTGGGCTTGGCTGTGTGGAGTTCTATTAGAAATGTATCACATCATTTATTTTTTATTTTTATTTATTATTATTATTATTGTTATTTTTTTTTTTTGCTGAGGCAATTGGGGTTAAGTGACTTGCCCAAGGTCACACAGCTAGGAAGAGTTAAGGGTCTGAGTTCAGATTTGAACAGATTTTGAACAGGGCTGACGCTCTTTCCAGTGAGCCACCTAGCTGCCTGTATTATGTAATTTCACAACCTGGTCCCCTTCTACCTTTCCAGGCTCCCTCTCTTTTGCTCCCCTACATACTGTAGCAATCATCACTCTTGGCCTTCCTATTATTCCTCCAGCACACTACTGTATCTCCCAGGCTTGTCACTGGTCTTCCCCCATGCTTGGAGCTTTCTTCCTCTTCCTCTATCCCCCCTGGCTTTTCTGGCCTTCTTTAAACCTGATTTCAGATCCCACCTTCTGAAAGAAGCCTTTCCTGCCCCTCGAACTGCTAGTTCCTCTTTTCTGAGGTTGTCTTCCATTTATGCTGGATATATCCTACATGTACGGAGCTGTTTGCCTATTGTCATACCCTTTAGACTAGTGGTCCTCAAACTTTTTAAATAGGGACCAGTTCACTGTCCCTCAGACTGTGGGAAGGCCGGACTAAAGTAAAAACAAAAGCTTACACTCTGTCTCCGCCCCTCAGCCCATTTGCCATAACCAGGCGGGCCGCATAAACATCCTCAGCGGGCCACATCTGGCCCATGGGCCATAGTTTGAGAACCCCTGCTTTAGACTCTGGGGTCCTTGCAAAAGGGGATTGTTTTGTTGCTTTTCTTTGTATCCCCAAGACTCAGCACAATGCTTGGCATACAGTAGGCATTCAATAAATGCTTGCTGATGATATTTTGTTTTTATAAAATTTACATTCCCCATATATATTCTCCCTCTCCCTTCCAAAGAACCATCATTAAAAAAAATAAGAAGAAAAAGGAAGAAAAAATGATTCAATAAAATGAATGGACAGAATGAAAAACATGTGGCGTTATACACGGTGTTCCACACTGTTAGTGTCCCATCTCTGTCAATAAGTGCAGGGGGGATGCCTTCTCTTGGCTCATCTCTGGAGTGTAGCTGTACCTTTTGGCTCTGTCTCCAACCATTGAAATTCTCTGTTATCTCTCTTATGTGGATCCCTGGTGGATAAGAGCACTGCACTTGAAACTGGAAGGACTTGGGTTTGAACTCAACTTTTGGTACTTACTAAATCACTCGATCTCTCTCTGTCTCAGTTTTCTTACTTGTAAAATGGGACTTATAGAGCACCTAAATTGTAGATTTGAGGTGAAGAATAAAGGAGGTGATATGTGGAAAGCTCTTTGCAAACCTCAAAGTGAAGTGCAAATACTAGCTGCTATAATGATCATTATTAATATCGTTTGTTGTTGTGTTGTGTGGTTGTTGTGACCTACCCACGGGACTGCTATCCATTTCCACTCTTGTCCATGTCTTCTTAGGAGATTGCCACAAGAACATCCACCCAGGATTTCTTCCTTATTTTCTTCTGATGCTCCATGAAACCAGGGAAATGCATGACATATAAATTGGTTTCCCAATTTTGTAAATTCATTTTTTTTGAGAGAGAGGGGAGGGGAGTTTATCTAATGAGTTATGCACAGGATAACACACAGGAATCACGCCACAAATTTATTTGTTGAGATGAGAGAACAAGAACACGTTGCCCTATAATTCTCCATGAAGGTTTTAGAGTGGATTTGAATTGTTTTCTTTAATCCAAATGATGCAATGGACATAACTTATTGAGGTTACTCACATGTCTCAGTGTTGGAAGGAAACTTGGGGCATCAAGCCTTATCTGTAGCTGACCATAAATCCTCCTTATAACATCCCAGACAAGGGATGCACATGTGTGTGTGTGTGTGTGTGTGTGTGTGTGTGTGTGTGTGTGTGTGTTATGTGGATTTTCAATCCTGCCCAAAAAACCCAGTCTTAAGGCACAGTGCTTTGCCTTGAGATGAATAGACCAAAAAAATAGCCCAGCTCCTGTCTGCAAGAGTCCTCCCAGAAGACCACACATCTCTACAGACTGGGGAGTACAATAAAATTGGAAGAGGGAGAAAGTACTAACAATTTAGGGCCTTGTGAGTGGCTTCCCATAGGAAATGGAAAGGTGGTCTTGAAGGCAGCTAAGGATTCTAGGAAATGATGATGAGGAGAAATGCATTCCAGGCATGGGGAACCACCTGAGCAAAGGCACAGAAAGGGGAGATGAAGCGATGGGTCAGGGTTTGGCAAGTAGGTCAGTTTGGCTGGAGCACAGTGGGAAGGTGAATAATGAGAAATAAATCTGGAAAGCTAGGCTGGAATCACTAGATGGATAAAGTACTGATACTAGACTCAAGAAGACCTCAGTTGAAATCCAACCACAGATACCAATTGTGTGACCTTGGGCAAGTCACTTAACCGATTTCTGTCTCACTTTTCTCGCTTGTACAGTGCAATAATAACAGTGCCTTCTTAACCAGGGTTGTTATGAGGATCACATGGGGTGATATTTATAAAGCACGGTGCCTGGCACATAGTAGGTGTTTAACAAATGTTTCTTTTCTTTCTTAAAAATCCAGCTGAGAAGTTTATCTTTCATACCAGGGGCAATAGGGAGCCACTGAAAATTCTTGAGTAGGAAAGCTAGTCAGAGTTGTCTGTGAGGAGGATTACTTCCTCTTGAGTCAGTTCATTCCATCCTTGGATAGTTCTCATTGTTAGGAAGTGTTTTTTTTTTTTTTTTTTTTTTTTAAACCTCAAGCCTAAACCTGTCTGTCTGAAACTCCTACCCACTGCCCCTAGTTCTGCCCTCTGAGGCAGAACCAAACAAGTCTCCAACCTTTTCCATGTAGCAGCCCTTGAAGATAGCAATCAGGTCTAAATCTTCTAAATTAGAAGCCTTATCTTCCCCAGGCGAAACATCTCCCTTTCCTCCCACTGTTCCTCATGTGTCATAAGCTCAAAGCTCTTTGACATCCTGATCTGTCTTTCTCTCAATGAACTCACTTGTCGATTTCCTTCCTAAACCATGGCCCGAAGGACTAAAGGCAAGATGAATGAAAGAACCCACGGATGAATGATTAAGACAAGTGCTCATTAGTGGCAACCACTATATTAACTGGTGGGAACGGAGGGATGGTCTCTACTCCCTCTGCCCTCCCCCCCCCAGGGAAACTTCCATTCTAAGGGAGGAGAAAACTTAGAGGAGTGGGAACTGGGGAAAGTGTCTTGATTCCAAGATAAGAAAAAATGGGTTAGAGGTTCCCCATTAAGAATCAGGATATATTTTTAAAAAAATAAGTGGAATATTAAATTGAGATGGGATTGTGTAATTATTCCAGTTTGATACTTCTACTTTACAGATAACAAAATTAAGACCTGGAGAGGAAATGTGTTTCACTCAAATTGACCCAGTGAATCAAAAGGGATCATAGCCCAGGACTCTTGATGGCTTAGCACTCTTTCCACAGTACTTGCTGGCTGACTTCCTAAGTAATTTGGGCATTCCATGGATCCCAGAATTGGGCCACTCCTTTAACCTCTGAGTTCATACGCCCAAAGAGTTATCAAACTGAGCATACCCTTTGATCCAGCAATGTCTCTACTGGGTCTGTATCACAAAGAGATCATAAAAAGGGGGAAAGGACCCACATGTAGCAGCCCTTTTTGAAGGGTCGAGGAACTGGAAACTGAGTGGCTGCCCATCAGATGGAGAATGGCTGAGTAAATTGTGGTCTATTGTTCTGTAAGAAACTATCAGCAGGAAGATTTTAGAGAGGCCTGGAGAGACTTTCAGGAACTGATGCTGAGGGAAGTAAATAGACCCAAGAGAACGTTATACACAGAAAAAGAAAATGATGTGAGGATCAACCGTGATGGACTTGGCTCTTTTCAAGCGATGAGGTGATTCTGGCCAATTCCAATAGACTTGTGATGGAGAGAGCCATCTGCACCCAGAGGACTATGGGAACTGAGTGTGGAGCACAACACAGCATTTTCACCTTTTTATTGTCATTACTTGCTTGGTTTTTTCCTCATTTTCCTCCTTTTTCATCTGATTTTTCTTGTACAGCATGATAAGGGGGGGAAACATATGTTTGGAAGAATTGCACATATTGCTTTATTTGCTGTCTACGGGAGGGAAGATGGGGAAGGAGGGAGAAAAATGTGGAAAAACAAGGTTTTGCAGGAGTAATGTTGAAAAGTATATTTGCATGTATTTTGAAAAATAAAAAGCTATTATTATTAATAAAAAGAATCTAAGTTCATTGAGTCATTTAAGAATTAAGATTATAATCTATCATTAAGCTGGATGTCCCAAAGGTCTTAACTATTTAATCAATCTAATTCTATTAAAACTTTTGTAGAATGCTCTAGAATCAAAGAACATTAGGAACGATATAGACAAAAATCAATCAAATCATGGAAAACCTCCATCAAGCTCCATGTGCCAGGCATTGTGCTACTGTCTCCCCTATTTATTTCATCCTGGGACCTTTCTTTTACTTTGTGAGAAACACAGAAAGACAGAACTTGCACTCTAGTTTACCTTCTAATAGGGAAAAACTAGAAATGGCCACTAGTAGAGCAACCTCCTGGGCAGCAGGACCAAAGGCTCTGGGACCCAGAGTCCAACAGCTCTCCCATCCGGGGCCCCCAGTGGGCAGCTGGTCCAAGCCAGGGGAGGCAGCAACGGTTCCATCAAGCTGCAGAAGTAAGTGTCACCTGACTGCCACGGGGCTTGTGAAATCACTTCTTGAACCAAACATTGCACCAATCTCCCAGGCTATTGCTTAAAGCTTAAAAGCCTTTTCCGGCCAGAGTCTCGTGACTTGGGGAGTATGATTGCCCTTGGAGGAATCTAATAATAGCTCACACTTTTTTTTTTAAAGCCACAGTGAATTTTAACATGGTGGTGGTGAAACCTCATGTCTCAGCTGGCTTTTATTTATTTATTTATTTTTTGCTAAACTGGGTGGAAGGTGAGGGTCCAAGGCTCTCCAAACTCCTGCTCCCCTGAAAATGGGAATGTAGCTTTTAAAACAAGAAGATGAACCTTGAATGTCATCTAGTCCCCCATCATTGTCCAGAAGAGGAAACTGAGACCCTGGGAATAGAAATGATGTAATAATAATAATAATTACATAATAACTATAACTGATAAAATAATAACAATGATGATGATGGAAACATTTACATAATGCCATAAAATTTACATGTTATCTCATCTGATTCTCACAAGTCTGAGAAGTGAGTACTTTTATTATCACTGGTTTAGAGATGGGGAAACTGAGGCTGAGAGAAGTTAGGGATCTTATCCAGAATCATGCATCTAGTAAGCATCCGGAGGCAGTATTTAAACTCAGGTATTCCCTACTCCTTGTCTAATGCTCTCTTACCTTGTCCAAAATCAGAGGTAAATCAAAACCAAAGGTGGGATTTGAACCCATAGCTTTTGACTCCTGTTAGGGATCTTTCCACTGGACCATATTCTCTTTAGCTGAAAGGTAGATCCACTCTATAAAATAGTGAGCATTTGCAAAGTCCTAGGTTCTGTGGAGGACCCAAGAATCTTAGGGTTCAATTGAAGAACTACTTTGCAACTCTTACTAATAACTAGCGGTTGTTAGTGTATTAAGGTTTACAGTGTTGTACAAATAATATCTCATTTTAATCTCACCTCCTTTGGAGGTAGCTACTATTTTATTTTATTTTATTTTATTTTATTGAGTTTCATGGAAGTGGATGATTTGTCTAGAGATCTGTGGCTGTTGTTCATCCTTTGTTTCCAAGAAAACCAGTCATCTCCAGGATGCTGCTGTTAGTTAAGTGCCTGAGGCTGGATTTGTACAGATCCAAATTCTCTTTTAAAATGATTTGTCCTTACAACATGGTGGCTGCTGTATAAATCATTCTCCTGGTTCTGCTTACTCCAATCTATGTTAGAAAAAAATAATATTCCATTCCATTTATCCAACACAAGCTCAGCAATCCCTCAACTGCTGGGCATCCCCTTAGTTTCCAGTTATTTGCCACTACAAAGAGAACCATTACAGATGTGTTTGTATATATGAGACCTTGTTCTCTGGCTTTGATCTCTTTGGGGTAAAGACCTGGTAGTGACCTCCTTGGATCAAAGGGGGATGCACAGTCTAGTGACTTTGGGGCAAGTTCCAGATTGTCCCCTTACCCATTAATGTGCCTGTTTCCCCCCAACCCCTCCAACGTTCATCATTTTTCCTTTTTTGGTCCCTTTCACCATTTGGATCAACTGTACCTGAAAAAGTTTTCTAGAGAAGTCATATCAAACTCAGGTGGGAAAAGGGGCTATTTAACTGTATAGACTGATCACTGTGGGCCACCTAACTGATTTTGTTTAAAAATGTAATATTATCTGTGTTTTAGTGTATTTTTATTTATTTTGTTAAGTATCTTCCAGTTGCATTTTAATGTCTTGGAATGCATCTGGGAATATTACGGATGTCAGGCCTGTGTTTGACACTTTTGGCCTAGAACTCTGGGAACTGATGTGCCATCAGTGCCCAGTTCTTCTTCATGTTTCCTAGCTTCCCTTTTTTCCTTCAGGCCTCAGCCCCCTTCTATTCTCCTGCGAGAGTCCTTTCCCAGGTCTCCCAGTGGCCAGAGCCTTTCTTATGATACTGTCTGTAACTTCTTGGCTGTGGATATTGCCCATTAGAATGTAAGGGTGATTGTTACATTTCTTTGTTTCCAAAGCAGAATCTTTCACATAATCAATCCTCAATAATTGCTTGTCGAATGACTGTTCTTGAAATATATTATGATAACTTTAATGAATATTAGTAATTATTATTGTTGTTCTTAGGGTAGTATCTATATTTGTTGATCTATCAATTGCCACTTTAAATCTACAATCTGAGATAATACTTTCCCTACCCACCTTCATCTCTCTGTTGTTTGTCTATAAAATGAGTCTAATGATATTGCAATCATTCTTACTGTTCAGGTTTGTTGTGAAAAAAGAACTTTCAAAACCTGAACAAGACTGTTTTAAATTTTTTTTTACCCTTATTGTCTAGCCACTTGTCTGGCATACAGTAGGAGCTTAATAGTTTTTTTTTTTAATTTTTTTAAATTAATTTTATAATTATAATTTTTTTTGACAGTACATATGCATGGGTAATTTTTTACAACATTATCCCTTGTACTCCCTTCTATTCCAAATTTTCCCCTCCTTCCCTCCTCCCCCTCCCCTAGATGGCAGGCATTCCCATACATATTAAATATGTTATAGTATATCCTAGGTACAATATATGTGTGCAGAACCGAATTTTGTTGTTGTTGTTGTTGTTGTTGCAAAGAAAGAATTGGATTCGGAAGGTAAAAACAACCTGGGAAGAAAAACAAAAAATGCAAACAGTTCACACTCATTTCCCAGTGTTCTTTTTCTAAGTGTAGCTGATTCTGTCCCTCATTGATCATTTGAAACTGGATTAGATCTTCCCTATGTTGAAGATATCCACTTCCATCAGTAGGAGCTTAATAGTTGCCCAGGAGGTTGACATTAATGGGAATTAAGACAATGATCATGGTTACTTTGTAAAGAGGCCTGGCTAAGTGCTATCAGAGACAAAAGTTCTGGGGAGGTTTGCTCAGAGAGGAGGTAGACCCTGAGCCTGGAAGGGAGGTAAAGGGCAGCCTGGGGGAACTAATAATCAGCAGCCAAGCCAGGGTTTCTCTAAGAAAGGGACTTCCCCGGAAATAAACCCTGGGGGAAACCAGATGCTGGGGAGTGGGTGGGAAGTTTCACTCTCAGTCCTTTCTTTAGCCAAGTTTCCCTTTGCCTGGCCCTAAGCAATCAACAATATGACTTCTGTATGACTTTCTTTCACCCTTGGAGGCTGCTTCCTGCTGGGATAGGAGGGGATGTTCCCTGGATTGAACAGGAGGCTTCCCACCTGAACTCAGATGGAAGATCTACCATCCACCATGGGAGACTTCCTTCTAGCAACCATAAGATCACAGAAACTAAGTCAGAGAGGGCCATGTCACCCAAACCAGAGCTGACCAAGAACTCCCCTATAATGTAGGGGCCATCCAAATTCTGTGGGAAGGCCTCTAGCACATTGGGGATGGGGGGCGACTGCCTCAAAGCATCCTCTTCCACTCTGTGACATTTCTTCTAGTCAAGAACCTTTTTCTGTCCTCCAGATTAAAGTGATCTTTGTGGTTTCCATTCATTGCTTTGGGTTCAGCCTCCAGGGGCCAAGAGAAAGCAGCTTACCTCCTCTTCCCTACCCACCTTAAGCTCTCTGTTTGTAAAATAAATCTAATGATAATGCAAGTGTTCTTACTGTGCAGGATTGTTGTTCAAAACCTGAACAAGACTGTTTTTAAACATCTTTTTACCCTTATAGCCTAACCAAGTATCTGGCATGCAGTAGGAGCTTAATATTATTGAAGTCAACTATCATTCCTGGCCTTTTCTACATGAAAGATTCTTCTACTCAGCTTTTTATGGCTTGAACCCCAGGCAAGGCCTTCTCTCCCAGATCATTCTCCTCTAGACACAGCACAATTCTTCATAAATTGTTGCAGCCACAATGATCCCATTCTCTCCATGGGATACAGTAGGATTATCTCCTTTGTATTCTTGAATGCTGCACCCTTTTCTGGCTCACTTACAGATTTCTTAAAACCTTCTTAAGTTTGCAGGTCATTAAAACTCCCAGATCTTTTTCAGGTAAAATACCTTCCTCCCTCACTATAGTGAGCTCTCAAACACAAATCTAAGACTTTATATTATCTCCATTCAATTTCACCATATTCACATGTAGAATAGCAATCATAGAACATATATTATTAGAACAAAAAAACAAAACTGGAACCCAAAACCTTGAATGTTTTTTTTTTCCTAACTTATTTTTTATTATAACTTTTTATTTACAAGATATATACATGGGTAATTTTTCAGCATTGACAATCACCAAACCTTTTGTTCCACAGAGCCCTGAATGTTACATGGACCTGGGATGAACCTGGGAATGAATATTCAGTCCAGCCCCTTACTTTGACTGATTTGGAGAGGAAAGCTCAGGGTAGTTTCAATAACTTGGCCGACATGTCCAGTTAGTGGCAGTCAGTGCTTTACCATACATGAAAGAATCATCTAAAGAAATGCACTCAACTAAAGCAGAGTTGGAAACGTTGATGAAAAATGTGATGTTCTGCATCTTGAGTTTGGGCCCATGGATCCATACTCTTTTTTTTTTTTTTTTTTTTCCCTGAGGCTGGAGTTAAGTGACTTGCCCAGGGTCACACAGCTAGGAAGTGTTAAATGTCTGAGACCAGATTTGAACTCGGATCCTCCTGAATTCAAGGTGCTCTCTCCACTGCACCACCTAGCTGCCCCAGATCCATACTCTTTACTGAGTACAAAAAGAAGCATTTGCCATGTAATGGGAAAATACCCCCATCAGGATGAATTTCTATTTATCCCCCACGATGCATTCTTAAGAATTAAAGATCAAGAGAATTCTCTCTTCCAAGTTTCTAGATCTCAAGGTCAGTATTTATTTCACTCTTGCAATGAATTAAGAATTAAGAGACCTGGATTAAATTAAGTCTTGTCTTTGTCACTAATTTTCTTCTCCTCTCTGGGTCTTGGTTTCCTCTGTGGGTATTGACATGGTGTTCTCTGTCAAGCCAGTGGTCCCTCCATCTCTTATCAGAAAGGGTCTCTTGGATATTTGGGCTCTGGCTCCGATTCCGTAAAACATTTTTAATTTCCTGATAATTGTCAAACCTGTGGCCAGTGGGGTGAAGGAAAGTCCAAGGCCCAGTGATTTCTGCTGATGGAGCTCTCCAGTTTCTGACTTCCTGCATTCAGGCCCAGGCAGAGAAGGGGAGATGGACAATTTCACATCTCTCCCTGCACCCCCAACCCCTTCCCCTGCCTCCTCAGGCTTGGAACCACTTCAATCAAACCCAGTCCATGTTTCCTTTGATTCCCCGATAGCACAATTTTGGCTTCACTTTCTCAGCTACCTTATTAAATGTGGTTGCCTAGAACATGAAACATGGCCTCTTCAGAAGTGGTTTCTAGAGCCCGGTTGAGGAGGCAGGCCGATTTCCCTCCATCATCTACCAGAAAGCACAATCTGCTTTAAATTAAAGACAACAAAGTAAGGCAGCTGATGCCCCAGTTCTCCATTCTTCCTAATTTGTAGGCCGAGCCTAGCAAACTCTAAATATTTGTCTTCCTTTTAAGACTGTTTTCTTCAAGCCTTTCTCAGAGATTCTCTTGTTAGACCAAAGTAAGTCCAGGGGATTTAAGATAAGTTCTGTTTTGGTGGTTTGGAAACTGTTTGTATTCTTGGCATCTGGCTCAGGTCTTATTTGAGCTACACTTGAAATCTCCTTCCAACATGGCTCAGTTTCGAGATACCTCTTCTGTTCTCTTTGTTGAAATACAATGGATTTATTAAGGACAAGAGATAGTACTTATTTAGGGGCCCATCGTGCTTAACATATGCTATTTTATTTGCTCTTCGCTACCCTGTGAAGTAGGTAATGTAAATATTTGTTATTTTCCCAGATGAAAGGCAACGTGCCATAGTGGCTAGCCTAGTAGGTATGAAGTCCAGAAGACTTAGGTTTGAATGTCCTATGTAATATTTATTAACTGTGTGATATGGGGTAATCACTTAATCTCTGGACTTTAGGCAAGTGTTTAGGATTTTACGGATAAGTTATAGAACAGTTGTTAATCTGCCTTTCTGAGATGAGTCCCCACGTTGACAAAAAGCAAAGATTATCGGTGTTTACAAATGGAAAAAAAAAAAAAAAAAAACCCTGAGACTCAAACTCTTCTTGATGCTGGAGGATCATAAGATAAAGAAAGGACCAGTGGGTCTTGGGGGAGACCCTCTCAGGTAAAACCTTGGTTAGGCTGGCTTGAGACAAAGGGCTCCCTAGTGGTAGTCGGCCCTCCTAGCCTGGCTCAGTTTCTTCTTATTGTCTCAGGATAGATCCACATCTAAGACACTATCTCCTCAAAGTCACCATTTTCTTGGGTTATATTCTGTTTCATGGGAATATCAGATCATTGGGATCAGGCCCGCCTGACACTGACTCCTAGATCGGACGATCTTCCTTCACTGGGGAAAGGATGTCTTCTGATAAAACCATGTCAATTATAAGATTATGGCTACTTCCCATCTCCCCCTTCCTTTCTGTCTACTTCTTGGGCTTTGATGATCTTGACTGCCATTTACACTGACTGATCTCAATTGCAATCAGCTATTAAACCAAGGAACCTCCCAGCAGTGTGCTAGGTGCTGGTGATCTGTTCTGTCATTTTTCAGTAGTGTCCGACCTCTCTGGGGTTTTCTTAGGAAACAGACTGGAAATGTTGGCCATTTCCTTCCCCAGCTCATTTTACAACTGAGGAAACTGAGGCAGAGTGAAGTGACATGGCTAGGGTCACACAGCTGAGAAGCATCTGAGGCTGGATTTGAACTCAGGGTGATGAGTCCCCCTGACTGGCACCTTGAAGCAGAACTCTAGGATGTAAGAAATCTAGAATTCGAACCCAAGTTCTCTGATTCCAAATTTTGGATGACTGCTCTGTGGGGGCCCAGATGGGAGGAAGTTTTTCCTTTTCCTGAGCCCACCTTTCTGCCACGTTCAGCTATTCCTGGAAGTTCTGTGGGCAAGTTTCCTTTGCCATGTGGTACCCTTCTATGGCCCCATCAGAGTCCTGCTCTCTCTAAATGAAGAATCCTCCCTCTCTCCACCTGCTCTTCAGTGGCTTGGTCTCCAATGGCTGCTCCATCTTGCTTTCTCTTCCTCTCCAAGCTTTCCAGCTTACTGATGCCCTTCCTAAAACGGGCACTAAGAACTGCCCAAGGTGCTGCAGTGTAGCTTGGCCAGATCTTTGACTTCCTACAATCTCAAGTTCTGAGCCTAGAGGGAGAGAGGCCTGAGTTCGGATCCAGCATTAGAAACCCACTTGTTGGGTAATTCTTAACAAGGCTTTGCCTTCTTCAATTCCTCAACTGGGAAATGAAGGCAGTAGTAGCAGCTGTCTTCCAGGGTTATGTCTGGATCAAATGAGAAAATATTTGTATAGAACTTAGTACAGCAACTGGTAGGTAGTTGGTGCCTAATAAATGCCTATTTCCTCAGGCAAGTAACTTCCTTTCCCTTGACCACTTTCTTCTTCTTTAAGATATGGGGGTTAGATAACTAAGTATAAAATCCCTTCTCACTTTGAATCCCATCATCTCATGAGTGGGGCCATATTTGGCAAAGTCCCTAAAGCATGTCCCTTTGGTAGGAAATGGGCTTAAAAATCTAGAATATGTGGAGAAGAGAAAGTCGGGGAGTCATCAAACTTATCAGAAAGATATCCTGGCTTACTTGGCCAAGGGGCTGGAAATAAGATCCTCAAAGCCAGCACGATTTGCTTTAATTTCTGAAGAACTCAGAAGGAGAATGAAATGAGATTGTTACCTAGGCCACAAGCCTCGTGTTCTTCTGAGTGGGGAGGGTATGGTTGGGCAGGTCAGATATTGAGAAAGGAGACACTGTCAGAAATAACTTGTAAAGAGGAAGTGGACAGAATTTCCTCCTTAAAGGAGGATACTAAATTTAAATCTCATTCAGTGGAATAAAAAAAGGCACATTAAAAAAAATCCTACAACTCAGAAGAATGGCTAGTTTTAATGCCCTCATGCTGAACTTTGAAATCTGCTCCTAATAATAACAATACAATGATGGAAGAGAGGAGAAGAATGAAAGGAGCTTAAATGCATCAGTGTCTTTTAGGCCCTAAAATAATAAACAAACAAACAAACAAATAAATAAGTAAGTAAATAAATAAATAAAAGGCATTCTTTGGCTTGAATCTCATGGAATTCCTATGTCAGAGCAAGAGTTCAATTGTTATTGCTCCCCTTTTTCAGATGGGCAAACAGAGGCTCAGAGATGCTGAATGACGAGTCTAAGTTCATGGAGTTAGTAAGCAGCAGACTTAGGAGCAAAATCTATATGTTCAGTGCATAGAACCTGACATAGAAGAGGTACTGAGTAAATGTTTGATTGATTCTGAAGGGAAAGAGTCAAAGACTGGAAACGTGAATTATAATCCAGTCTCTCTCTCAATTGCTATGTTACCTTGGAAAAGTCATTTCAGCTCAGCCAGTAAAGCTGCTGGCAAGTGAGGGTTTGGGATTAGAGGAAGTCAACAGATCTCCCTTTCAGACCTAGTATTCTGGAAATCTGGGGTACCAACCAGTGCGCCCCACTGTTTCTCTAAGGATTTCAAGTATGTATCTTGCCAAGTCATAGGGATAGGGTGTGTGTGTTGGGGGAAGATTTGGAGTTGGAAGAGCTGGCTTTGAACCTTGTCCCAAGGACGTGTGACCTTGAACATGTCTTTTTAAAAATTATTATCATAGCTTTTTATTTACCAGATATATGCATGGGTAATTTTTCAGCATTGACAATTACAAAACCTTCTGTTCCAACTTTCCCCCCCCTCACCCTCTCCTCCAGATGTCAGGTAGACCACTACAGAACATGTCTTAATACGTGCCATTCCATTTTCCCCCTCGGAGATTCTCATATTCTTGGACTGCTCCCCCTTCTTATTTCCACCTCTTAGGCTTCCTAGGTCACTTAGGGCTCAGCTAATGTTCTATTTCATATAACAGACCTTTCCTAGTTCCATTAATAAGCATTTATTAAGCACCTAATAGATGCCAGACACTGTGCTAAGTCATGGAAATAAAAAAGCCCTCAAGGAGCTTTTAATCTAAAAATGGACACGACACACAAGCTATGTTTGCAGGATCACGTGGAGGGAATCTCAGGGAAGGCACTGATGTTAAGGTGGAGCAGGAAAGGCTTCTTCTGGAAGGTGAGACTTTAGCAGAGGCTTGAAGGAAGCTGAAGAAGCCGGCCTTCAGAGAAGGGCTGTCCACAGTTCTTCCTCAAGTGACTTTGCTTATAGTTCATATGTATACCGTGTTTATTCATCTATGGCATGTTGTTTCCTGTCCTCCCCCCAATGTAAGGCTCTCACTTGACAGAAGAGAAGGTTTTGTTTTTGTCTGAATCCTCACTTCTGAGCACAGTGCCTAGTACACAGTAGGTGCTCAATAACAGATCCCAGAATTCTGTTTAAATCATGTGCCTTCTGTCAGTCTCAGGCTGCTCACTTCCAAGATTGGGTAACTCAAGACTGTGGTCTAAGATCTCTCCTATTTCTAAATCCTCTTATCTCCGGAGCTATGTACAGCTCCAAAAGGCCCAAGCTTGCACCCCAAAGGTTATTGAGTCTTTTAACAAAATCATTTCAAAGACTCATTTGACACGGCCTGAGAAAGGCTCAAAGGAGCCTATAGAAAGCGACGTGACGGCCTCTGACTAGGGATCTGGGGACTTCTGCAGGTATTTTCTTCTCTTGTGGGAAGTTCAAAAGAATGATCCTGGAAACTTCAAAGAAAGAGAAGTCAGGGCTATTTTCTCCCAAGAACAAAGAGTCAGTATCTTTTCCCCCAAACTGGCTGACCTCAAATATGCGCCCAGAGCCTCCAGCTTGGAGACGAAGGACTCCCAGATAGCAGGGAGAAGCCTTTCTTAATACCGCCAGGGCCCAGGGCCCCCATTTTCCCCTCAAAATTGCCATGGACTGCAGTTTCTCGGCTGGACGGCACCTGGTGGTCCTGGATAAATGAGTTAATTTCTTTCAGCCTCATCTGTAAAAACAGGAATAATTACAGCCCCTTGTTTATAGGGGGATTGTGAACATCCAATGAGATGAAATCCTCCTGTTGCATCTGGGACCATCTTCAGTCATCCTGATCTATATCTTGGCTCTGGACCCAGAAAACTTTGAAGGGAAAGTGACCTTACCCAGCCCTCCCTCCATTAAATCCAATTTGCACCTCCATGATGTCAAGAACTCTTGTGTATTTTGTACACTTTAAAGAGCCATGTGAATGCTGGCTGGTCTTAGTCTTTTTATTTACTTTGCATCTACTTATATGTATCTTTGCCCTGAGAGAAAGGAAGTTTGCCGAGGGGAGGCTGTGCTACTTTTGTCTCTGTCTCGCTACAATTTAGCACAGTGCCTGGCACATGGGTGTGTGTGTAATAAATGCTTGCTGATTCATCCATCTGACAGCCCAGAGAGATGGATCGGACATTGTCCTTTGCTAGAAGGAAGTGGGGGCAATGCACCCATTGCTGGATGGAGACACAGTATCATGTATAGATTTAAAGCTAGAACACAGCTGATGGAACCCTTTTATTTTATCTGGAATCTCAGGAGACCTCTGATAGGACTCCTCCCCATGGCTTAGCCCAGTGCTTGGCACAAAGAAGGCACTTAATAAATCTTGGATGATTAACAGACTGACCTAAATCATCTATCTGTTCTGTGCTATTCCTGGCAAGCAGTTCAAATACCTCCAGCAATGGAGAACTCACTACTTCCCAAGGTTTGGACCATTGTAATGTCAGCTCGCACAGTGTAGAGAGTGTACACTCTGGAATCGGGAGGACCTGAGTTCAAATGCAGCTTCACACACGTATTGGCTGTATGACCCTGGGCGAGTCACTTAACCCTGTTTGCCTCCGTTTTCTCACCTGGAAAATGAGCCGGAGAAGGCAATGGCCAAGCATTCCAGTTATCTTTGTCAAGGAAACCCCAAGAACCGGAGGCGATTGAAAAAAATATGAACAGAATTGTTAAGAGATTTTTCCTCTCCCACTGAGCACTTTCCTGGGATTTCAGCTCACTCCTCTATGCCCTGCCCTCTGGAGCCAAGCAGAACATGCCCAAGTTCTCCCTGCTACAGCACCCTCTTAGGGAATCCCTCAGCCCCCGCCCCCAGTCTTCTCTTCTTCAGGTTGAACACCCCCATTCTGTGACCGGATCTCTGTGTGGCAGTTTCCATTTCCCCTGACTCTGCTGACCATTCTCTGCTGGCACCCACAGGGAGGAACTCCTGGATCTTGGAGGAAGCACGGAAGTAGGGAGATCGCATTAGCATTTCTGGCTGGGAGTTACCGTGCTGACTCATATTGAGCTTGCAGTTTCTAACCCTCCTCAGACTTTTTTCTCATGAACTGTTTTCTAGTCACGTCTCTCCCATCCTGTACTAACTGCCTCCCCCTTTTCCTCTTTTATTGTGCATTTAACAATCATCTCTGTACACAAACACTCCAAAGAATCGGTATATGAGCAGCCATCCCTATGGGTTGGGGGCTTTTTCATCTGAGTTGTGAATAATCTTTTAGGGATCTTGGGGATAAACATATATCATTCCTTAGGCTGCTGATTTTTTTTCTCAAAAACATTATATCTATGCTTTATTAGTTATTATTAATATCTTCTATAAAAGCATTAAATATAATAATTATATAATAATAAACTAATATAAAATGATTATATTTGTTTATTATGATATAATAATCATATTATTATATAAATATATACTTAATAGTATTCAATCTTTGACCTTGATTTGTTAGGTAATCTGGGGTCAGATTTTCTAATTATATCATCAATAACAAGTATTTTTTTAAATAAAAAGGTTTTATTAATTTTTTTCTAATCAGTTTGTATCTCCCCTACTACTGGTAAGGAATTGATGTGGGAAGTTTCTTCTCCCATGAATTATCTTCTCTGAGTATCAAAAGTTGAATTTAGAGACTGTTATTGACTGAGATTTATTGTTGTTGTTTAGTATGTCTGACTGTTTGTGACCCCAATTGAGGTTTTCTTTTTTTTTTTTTTAATTATATATATATATTTTATAATATTATCCCTTGTATTCATTTTTCCAAATTATCCCCCCCTCCCTTTATTCCCTCCCCCCAATGACAGGCAATCCCATACATTTTACATGTGTTACAATATAGTCTAGGTACAATACATGTGTGTGAATATCATTTTCTTGTTGCACAATAAACATTAGAATCCGAAGGTACATGCAACCTGGGCAGACAGATATTAGTGCTAACAATTTACATTCACTTCCCAGTGTTTCTTCTCTGGGTGTAGCTGTTTCTGTCCATCATTGATCAACTGGAAGTGAGTTGGATCTTCTTTATGTTGAAGATTTCCACTTCCCCAATTGAGGTTTTCTTGACAAAAATGCTGGGATGGTCTGCCATTTTCTTTTCCAGTTCATTTTCCAGATGGGGAAACTGAGGTAAACAAGGGTTATATGTCTTGCCCAGGATCAATAGCTAGTAAGTGTCTGAGACTAGATTTGCACTCAGGTCCTCCTGACTTTACAACTGGTGGTCTATGTACTATACCACCTAGCTGCCCATGGCATTTATTAACAATGTCTAATTATAAAGAAATATAGATAAAACATTTGAATGATGTATTGGCTTTAATAGAGAGCCCAATTGGAGCTTTTCCTGAGTTCTGGAAAATCAAGGGAATGACTAAGATATTGACAAGATGTCTTTAGTAATTGTTAACTATCAATTGCTGGTCCAGTCGAGTCTCTTCCCCTGCCACCCTTCTTAGGAACTTCTAGGTCTCTGTATTCATCTATTTCAATCTGGGAAAAAGTCTCTTTCCCAAAACATGCTCTCAATTCTTCTTATCAATTATTGTCCAAGTGTGGGTCTAAATTCTGTGAAAGTTCTTATCTCTTTCTCCAGTGGTAGCTGTCTTGTTCAGAGGCTTTTATCCAATGGCAGTTAGGTATGTTCCAAAGTTCTCTTTTCTCTGTCAACAGAACTGTGACAAGATCTAAAACTTGATAAGAAGAGCTGTTTAAACTGGAATAACTCAAAGAAGATTGAATATGGAATGATGTAATTATGTTACATTTTAAGTGTTTATTAAATGTAACTACAGTAAACAAAATATTAAAATGTTTTTTGCATTTTTCTGAACTTTTTCTTCCTTCTTTTAAAAAGCTTTATTATCCCTTTTCTCTCCCTGTCTTCTTTGTATTTTCCCTTTCTTCCTTCTCTTTTTCTTTCTTTTCTTTCTTTCTTTCTTTTCTTTCTTTCTTTCTTTCTTTCTTTCTTTCTTTCTTTCTTTCTTTCTTTCTTTCTTTCTTTCTTTCTTTCTTTCTTTCTTTCTTTCTTTCTTTCTTTCTTTCTTTCTTTCTTTCTTTCTTTCTTTCTCTCTCTCTCTCTCTCTCTTCCTTCCTTCCTTCCCTCCCTCCCTCCCTCCCTCCTTCCTTCCCTCCCTCCCTCCCTCCCTCCTTCCTTCCCTCCCTCCCTCCCTCCCTCCCTCCTCCCTCCCTCCCTCCCTCCTTCCTTCCTTCCTTCCTTCCTTCCTTCCTTCCTTCCTTCCTTCCTTCCTTCCTTCCTTCCTTCCTTCCTTCCTTCCTCTTCCCCCACCTTCACTTTCTATATGAGATTAATATAATGTATTAGAGGTTTTTATTTCCAGTCCTTGCCAAGCTATTAACTCTTATGACTGAGTAATTTTTGCTAAATCAGAATAAAATCACAGATACCACGTAGATCTATATTTCTGAAAGGCATTATTATGTTTCTCTCTCATGGACAAACAGAGAATTGTGGACAACAAGATGGTAGCTAGTACATTAAAAACTGATTAAATGTTCATATCTAAAGAATGGATCAGTTTCAACTTGGATAAGGTCATTAATGGAATACTTCAGGGATCTATCCTGGGTCCTGTTTATTTATTTTAATCAAGGACTTGGATCAAGGCCTAGAAGGTTGAAACCAACAGAACTATTGGATAGAGTAGATTACAGTCAGGAATGAAAACAGATAAGAATGATGAATAATCTCAGAAGTAAGTAATCGAGATAAATGTGAAGATAAAGTTTTGGGTTAAAACAACAGCAAGGCTAACAACAAGAACCACAACCACCACCAAATCTCACAAATACAAGATGGACAAGAAATGACTAAAGAATAAATTCTATGGAAAAAAAGCAACAAAAGCACATCTGGTGTTTTAATAGGCTGTATGTTCACGAGAAGTGAACAGTACAATATCTACATTCGATTTAAGTCATAATGTTGAGTATTCAGTACTTCCTTAATAAAGGCTTGTGGATTGATCGATCCTCCATCTTATTCTTGGAGAGAATCCACTACCTCTCCGCGTAGCTCCTTCCAATTTTGGACAGCTCCCACAGAAAGGGAATTTTATCCCACTATCAATTCTCAATCTGCTCTTTGCAGTTTCCACCCTCTGTCCTCTGGGGTGAGGTTTGGGAGGGAAAGCAGAGCAAATCGAATCCTTCTTCCATGTGACAGCCTTTCAAATTCTTGGACCCAGGGAACATTCCTCCTGCCTTGAGTCTTCTTTTCTCCAGGCTAAAAAACTCCAATCCCTTCAAATAAGCAAGCTCCTCAGGGCCCTGGGGATGGAAACCTGCATCTGATCTTTGGGAGAGTCACCAGTCACCAGAGTTTCCTGTTTGGCCTTTGTCTCCACCCCCAGGGTAGCGGTGAGTGGTTGAGGGGTGAGTGATTCAGCTAGTCTTTCTCTAATTCCATTCAGAAACTGTCCGGGAGTCCCAGGGAGGACTCTGAAGGGACCTTAAGGGATCTTTCCCAAGATATATCCCCAGATAAGACAACAGAAAGGGCTGATAGCCTCAAGCACCCATCTTCAAGTGTCTCCTGGGATGGCTTCGGTGGAACTGTGGCGATTGCAATCACCTTTTCTCTTTCTCTTTATCAGGTTTCTGTCCCTCTCCAGGTGCATTGCTCAAGGAACTCTCACTTAGATGTGTGGGTTCTGTGGATCTTTGTGATACAAATAAATATTTCCTCCTAATTCTCCTTACATTGTGACTCAGTCACTCGGAGAAGGTCTTCCTCCTTGGGTTTCAGTTTTCTCAACTTCTTCCTTCCTCGGGCTTCAGTTTCCTCATCTTCTTTAAGCATTTATCGAGCTCCTTTTGTATGAGAGATATGGTCACATAGTAGACAGAGGTCTGAAGTTTTAGTCTGAGTCCCATCTTTGACACACGTTGGCTGTGATTTGAGTCACGGCAAGGTGGCCTGGTGGCTAGATGCTGGGTTTCATTAAGAAGCTGAGTTTGGATTCTACTCTGAACGTTTATTTATGAGAGCCAGCTTAAATCCCACCTTCTGCAAGAGGGCCTCCCTCCTCCTCCCTCCACTACTTGTGTCTCCCTTTGAAATAATCTCCCATTTACACTGGGTGTGCTTTGGACTTGGTAGTTGGCAGGTGACTCCCCCATTAGACTGTGAGCTCCTCGTGGGCTGATTTTGTCCCTTTGTTGTAACCCCAGAACTTAGGGCATGTGGTGTCTAGCACATAGTGGGTGCTTAAATGTTTGGTCACTGCTGCTAGAATCTATAAGGAAGGGTTGGGCTTCTGGGCCTCTGGGGCTGCTTTAGTCTCTAAATCTCAACATAAATCCCTTTATTTATTTATTATTATTATTTTGCTGAGGCAATTGGGGTTAAGTGACTTGCCCAGGGTCACACAGCCAGGAAGTGTTAAGTGTCTAAGGTCACATTTGAACTCAGGTCCTCCTGACTTCAGGGCTGGTGCTCTATCCACTGCACTACCCAGCTGCCCCACAAACCCCATTATTTACTTCACTGCCTCCCATAACTCCCTTAGCCAGGAAGTTTCAGAGAAATTGCTGATCTGAACTGGGAGGGGGAATTTCCTTACCTGGACAACCAAGGGAGTTTACTCTGATGGAAGAAAATATACCAGGTCCTGTGCTAGGAGCACAATGACAAAAGAGAAGGACCCCCTGCCCTCAGGGGCTTCCATTCTACTTTGTAAGAAGAGGGGCTGGCCCAGATGACATGGAGGTTCAGCTCTACATCCTGTGATCTTGCCCTCAGATGTAAGAGGAGAGTCTTGACATTTGTCATTTCTGTCAGACGTTGTCATGTGCCTGTGATCCCCAGAGCCCATCCTGGCTGAGCCTCCTCCCACCCCTCCCCAACCTCTATGCCAGGGCTTAGGAGACCCAGGGCAGAGCGAGGACCCGGGGCAGTGCTGAGAAACCTTAAAGCGTGACATGGACTTTTCAATACGATTTCTTTTTTTAAAAAGCACCTCACTTTAATACCAGAAAATTCTGCTTTCCTGGGCCTGTGGGTTTTTATTTTGTGATAACTTGATTTGAATCATAAAATGTCAGAGTTTAGAGGGTCCTTAGAACAGGGGATGTCAGAGCTGGGAAGGAGCTTAGAACAGGGGATGTCAGAGCTGGGAAGGAGCTTAGAACAGGGGATGTCAGAGCTGGGAAGGAGCTTAGAACAGGGGATGTCAGAGCTGGGAAGGAGCTTAGAACAGGGGATATCAGAGCTGGGAAGGAGCTTAGAACAGGGGATGTCAGATCTGGGAAGGGGCTTAGAACAGGGGATGTCAGAGTTGGAAGGAGGTTTAAAAGAAGGAAGTTGAGAAGGCTTTTGGAATTGAAGCTATTAGCAGCAAAAAGAGTGTGGGAGGCTAGAATGTTATATCTAGAAAGGGCCTTAGAACACAAAGTTTCAAAGCTGAAGGGGATTTAAGGAGCTAGTCTACTGGACTTGCAGAGGTTGTGTAACTCAGGAAGCACAGAAAGTCTGAGCTGAAAGTGTCTCAGGGAGGTGGAATGTTGGTCTTACAATGGCCGGCAGAGCTCATCTCTTTGGACCCTCATTTCACAGGGAGTTTTCTAAGTGCTGGGGGGAGGGGAGACTTGCCTAAAAACACACCCAGAGTTTTCTGTCTCCAAGTTGTGGGTCCTTCCCCCTAGATCTCTGCTGTAGGTTGATTAGATTGGGTTTCTTTTGCACAGAGGAGGAGGGGCAAGCAGATGGAGGTGGTACCTGGGAATATTCCTGAGTCCAGGTCCTGGCTCTGCTAAAATCTACCAGTCCTTCCGTGCTGACTCTTCAAGTCTGCCTTCAACTGATGTTTTTGCAAGATTCTCTGAGTCTGAGTTATACAGCATCTAGTTCTATGGGCTAATGTCTGGAGTCTATCATGCTGTCTGGAGTCATCACTCTTCAACTCAAGGATCTTCAATAGCTCCCTAGTTTCCCTAGGATGAAATATAAATTCCCTTGGTTGGCATTGAATGCCCCACATAACCTACTTCCAATCTCCATTTCTAGGCTTATTTTATATTCTCATTTAAAATATTTAAATATTTAAAAAATATTCTCATATAAATATTTAAATATATAAATTTTTATATATATATATATATTTATATATAAATAATACAATATATAATATATATATTTATATATTTATTTAAATATAAAATATTTAAATATTTAAAAATATTCTCATATTTTTGATGCTCTATGTGGTCCAGCTGAAGTGAGCTTCTTGCTATTCCTCATAGAGTTCATTCCATCTCCCACCTCCCTGCCTTTGCCAGTGTATCGGGAAGCGTTCCCTTCCCTCATCTACCTTTCATGACTTCCATTTTCCTTCAATGTCCAAACCACTTCCAACAGGAGGCCTTTCCCTGCTATCAGCCCAATCCTTCAAATGCTAGGGACTTGAAAAACAAACACTTTTTATGGATCCCATATATACTTACACGTTTCCTTTTTATTTTCAAGAAGCAGGGGAAGCTGGAGGGGCAATCAATAGAAAGCTGGGGCCAAAGTTAACTAAACCTGAGTTCAAATTCAAACTTAGATGCTTATTATGTGTGTGACTCTGGGACAATCATTTAACTTCTATCTGCCTCAGTGACTTCCTCTGTAAAAGGGGGATAATAACAGTACCTATCTTACAGGGTTCTAGTAAGATTCACACTTGTAAAACTCTTAGTGTTATGCCTGGCACATAGTAGGTGCTTAAAATGCTTGTTCCTTTTCTTCTTCCCTAGTAGAATGAAAACGTTTTATGTGCAGGGATTGTTTCATCCTTTGTCCTTGTATCCCCAGCTCCTAGAACCTGGCACACAGGAAGCTCTTAACTAATATAGATGGATGGACTAGGCCAAGTTTTTAAAATTTTTCCCACTCATGACCCTTTTCACCCCTCAAATTTTGACATGACCCTTGGAACCTGGGTACACAAAATAAGTTTATCAATTTACTGATAATAAATCATAATTTTGGGACCCCCCACATTCAGTTACACGACCCCCCCCCATGGAATCATGAGCCACAGTTTAAGAAACTGGGGAACAGATGAAAACAAATATCTCTGGGCCAGAAGAAATGCCACCTGGGAACTTCAAGGTGAATGAAATCTACTCCCGTGCCTTCTCATACCCTGGCTGCCCATGCTGGGAACAGATGATCCAATAAAGAGTTGAAAGCTTCATCTCTGTCGTTTAGAAGTCCAGGTCTTAGTCGTCTCTCCTTTCAGTTGGATAATAGGCTTTCCCAGTTAGCTCTGAGCCAGAGGAAGATCTTAGAAATCCCCCATCCTCAGGAAACTGGCCCTCAAAACTGCCCTTTTCAAATAGCGTCTGAAGCCTGACCTTTGGTGAGAAGCCAGGGCTATTTTGGACTTTTCTGAAACTAGGTTGACATTCAGATCCGCCTTCTCCTGAGCCCAGAGGAGAGAGCTGGCAGCTGCTAACTAGAACCCAGAGGTGCCGGACACTGTCGTGCCCTTGATTTCCTGCTAAAAAAGGACTTCCTCTTTTAGTATCAGTGACAGCTAAGTGTCAAAAGCCAAGAGAAGGTGAGTCCCCATGTCCTAGAGATAGGGTATCTTCCTGTAAACACCTTTTGTGGATAATCAAGGAAGGCTCCCTGGGTGAGGTGACCTTTACATCTTAAAGGACAAATAGGATTTCAAAAGGTAGTGATGGAAGGTGAAGGGGAGTTCCAAATGTAGGAGAGATGAGTAAAAATATGGAGGCATGTTTTGGAGAAAATAATAGTCTCAATTAAATAGAGCAGAGAATGTGTCAGTAGTAAGATGAAATGAGTCTGGGAAGAGAGGGGGCTGGTAGATTGGGAAAAAGGTTCATTCGATCTAATTCAGCCATCATTTATTAAATGAAACATATCAAGCCCAGAATTAGACAGGGGAGGATGGCAGGCTGGATTACATTTAGGAAATTGCAAAGCTCCTTTGACGAGTGAAAGCTTCTCTTGGAAACAAGGACCCGTCATTTTCTTGCCAATTGTCTTCGGGGACTGTTTGACTTTGTGACGTGAGCTCTCAGGAGCTCATGGAGTTACGTGGTTCTCTGTGTCCTCAAGGGCCAGTGAAAAGTCCCAGGGGAAAGATAATCTCTATCACAATAATGTCAAACTTATCAGATTATCAGATAATTATCAACTATCAGAGAAAGCCCCAAATCAAAAGATAAATATGATAAAATAATAATGATCATAATTACAGCCATTATATTGAGTGTGGACTTATTGATTAAATGAATGTCGATAATATGGGAAATAGACAGCTGGGTGGCCCAGTGGATGGAGCATTGAGCCTGGCGTCCAGAACATTCATCTTCCTGAGTTCAAGTCTGGCTTCAGATATTCACTTGGGCAAGACTCTTCACCCTGCCTGCCTCGGTTTCCTCTTCTGTAAAATGAACTGGAGAAGGAAATGACAAAAAGCTTTCTTTGCCAAAAAAGCCCAAATGGGGTCACAAAGAGTCAACCATGACAATAGTAATAACACATATGCAGTAGTGTAACAATATATTTAGCATCTGTCAAATACTTAGTAGGACCTCACCTGGAGGCGAGAATAAAAACTCACTTTCATAAACTCGTGACTTACAAATTTCTTGGGTACAGAGATTTCAGAATATCTTTGGAAAGGCAACACATAAACTCCCAGAACCAAACATGAGCACGGAAAAAACCATTGCCCATGATTGCCCAAATATAACATTGATGCATGAGATTAAGAACAGCATTTTCCATAGATTTTTACATCAAATACTCAACATTTCCCGATTATATGGACCATGTAAGACTAGGCTATAGTGCATACCATTTTTTCTGCAACTGGAAATTTTTTCTTTCTTTTTCTTTCTCTCTCTTTCTTTTATCCTTCATTCCTTCTTCTCTCTTCCTCCCTCCACCTCTCCCTCTTCCTCTTCTTTTCCCTTCCCCCCTTCTTCCTTTCTTTGCTGTTGTGGTTAAATGATTTGCCCAAAGCTAAATTTGATTTTAGGTGCTCCATCCAATGTGCCATCTAGCTGCCTCTGCCGCTGGAAATTTTCAAGGATACTTTTGTTGAAAATGTTGAACATATCTCAATAATTTTTTTAAATTATAAAAAGCCAGTATTTTCCCCTCTGGGCATGTCCACAGACTATTAAATATAAAAGGATAATAGCAGGATAGTGACTTATTTCAGAACCAGGAATTCCTTGCAAAAAAAAAAATGAGAAGAACTGGATAATAGGAATAGGAATAATGATAATAATTAATAAGAATAATAACAATAGCTGACTTTTTTAGGGTGTGTGAAGCACACTATTTCATCTGAGAAGGAGAGAATTGTCCATGATATTAGTATCATTGGGATAGAACTATGGGCCAACTAATCCAATCCTCTCATTTTACAGATAAAGAAACCAAGGTCCAGAGAGCTAACCTCATCCAACCACAGAATGAAAGCTTTAGATATTAAATCTCTTGCCCAAGATCCCAGAGTTAGTGTCAGAACCAGGATCTGAATGGTTCTCTCTGACTTCAGGCTGCTGCTCTTTTCACTGGATGATTCTGCCTCCCCTCTATTTAATTCCTAAGAGATGGAAAATGAGAGCAGGAAACTGTGCCCTCAAGGAGGAGATTCTATAGGGGCAGTATGGGGTAAAGAGTAGAGCAATAATTGGAAATGGATGCAGAGAGGACAAGTAACTTCCTATGGTTTATTTTGTGGTTGAGTCATTTTAGTCATATCTGACTCTTTATAACCCTTTAACCCTTTTTTGTTTTTTTTTTAAATTTTTGGCAAAGATACTGGAGTAGTTTGCCATTTCCTTATCCAAATCATTTTACAGAAAAGGAAACTGAGGCAGATAGGGTTAAGAGACTTACCTAGGTTCACACAGCTAGTAAGTGTTTGGGGCCAGATTTGTACTTAGGAAGATGAGCCTTTCTGACTCCAGGCCTGGTGCTCTATCCATTGTATCACCTAGCTGCCCCAATAAGTAGGAATAATTAGCAACAATAAGGAAATAGTAAACCCGTATTAAAAATTTGGTTCTGGTCTCATTATCAATGTGTCCTTGGCCAAGTGACTCAAGACTTTTTGAGCCTCAAATAAATGAAAAATTTGGCCCAAATGGTCCCTGTGGCTTTTTCCATGATTCTTCTTTCTGAGACTCAGTTTCCTCTTCTGTCAAATCAGGGGGTTAGACTAGATGATCTTTTATTTTCTTTTTGAGTTTGGCAAAACCCCTTTTTCCCTCCCAAATAGAGGGATATCTGCTCAATAACTGGTTGGGAAACTCAGCTTAGACATAGACTCAGGCTCACCTTATTTCATCAAGGAGCAACATTATTTCACCCAGCTGGCGTCCACGATTGATTTATGTTGGCACGTAACGGCCTATAAAGTCTCTGCCTGTACTCTGAGCACTTCTTCTCACAGGGCAGATGTTTATAGAAACAGGATCTATGGGGTTGGCAGGAGGATGCCGGTCTCCTGCTGGGTCAGCATCATCACAAATACAGGTATCCAGGATCTTCGCCTGAGCTAGTTTCCATATTTAATAACTGAGGCAATGAGTTGGGACATCATTCCCAAGGAGGGGTAGATAGGAATTGGCTTAGAAGCTGCAATTTCTCCCAGTGATGAGACCCCTCATCTGCATGGGAACCATATGAAAAAACATAAAGAAAAGCCTGTTTACTGGTTTGTTATTGCCTTTGGTTTGTTATTGCTTTTGGTTGCTGGGGCTGGTCTTGGAGCAGGCAGCCTGGGGCAGTGGAAAGAACAGTGAACGTGGGAGAAAAGGATCTGAGTTCTAATCTGGCCTCTGCCACTTTTGAATTGGAATAAATTAACTTCCCACAGAGGGTTTTTCTTTTTTCACATACGAAATCGGGGGGCTAAACATGGTCGGGAAGGTGAATTTTTTTGTGTGTCATGGATTCTTTGGCAGGCTGGCGATACTTCATATTACTGTGGTTTATTGCCTCTATCTAGAATGGAAGGAAATGCTAAATTTCAGTTAAAGATTAATGAAAAAGAAATATACTCTTCCCCAAAGTCCACCATTTTGTGAATTCTATTCCCAAAGCCCCAAGGAATTCATGGACTCCAGGTTCTAGTTCCAAATCTCATGGATGCTATGGGTAGAGACTGAATGTGAGATCTGATTTCAGAAGATCTGGGTTTAAATATCTATTCTTACCTACGTAGTCTTAGCCCAAGTCTGTCTGTCTGTCTGTCTGTCTCTCTCTCTCTCTCTCATTTTTTTTTTCCCTGAGGCTGGGGTCTCACAGCTAGGAAGTGTTAAGTGTCTGAGATCAGATTTGAACTTGGGTCCTCCTGAATTGAAGGCTGGTGCTCTATCCACTGCGCCACCTAGCTGCCCCCAGCCCTAGTCTCTTGATCTCACTAAGCTTAGTTTCCCCATTTGCAAAAAAAAAAAAAAAATAAATAAAAATAAAATTTTATCTAGAGTTAAATCTAATCCAATCTTTGATTAGATTTAACTCTAGATCAATAGTTTTATGCTTCTAGAATGAATCTTAGCTAGTGACTGCTTGTATCCTATTGGGAAAATACTTCAACTCTCTGGGTTTTAGTTTTCACACTTGAGAAATGAGCTTAGACAAGCCCCTTAACCTCAATTTGCTGGTTTCCTTGCCTATAAAAATAGCTCCTATGTCCTGGGATCATTGAGGAGCAAAAGAGATAATAATACACTTAACCTAGTGCCTGGCACATAGTAAACAATATATAAATGTTAATTATTCTTTATTATTATTAAAATAGAGATAATAACAGCACCTTCCCATGGGGTTATCATTAGGATCAAATGAGCTAGTAATTGTCAAGTATACCTGTTATCAAATGCCATAAACATTAGCTGTTATTGTTATTATTACTGCTAACTGCCAGCTTCTTTAATTCCTTCCAGCTCTAAGTCTATGCTTCTATGTGCAGTGATATTTCTGGCTTTTGGGTTATAGGATCCTAGAGTTTATCAGAGTTTCCCTCAAGCTCAGAGTCAGGAAGTGACTTGCCCATGATCTTGCAGCTCCTAAGTTGGGGATTGAACCCGTCGCTCCTCAGTGCTCTGCCTCCCTGATGACTTCCTCAAGCTGGGGAGGTCCTTGCTGAAGGGGATTTCGATGTGGTCTGGGGGCCCCATAGGAATAAATACTCAGAAGAGCCTTTCAGGATGATGTCCCAAAGTTGAAGAGGAGGCCCCTAGACAGTTCCCAGTGTGGTACAAGCTGTCTTAAGCAGCTCTGGAACTGAAGTCTGAGCACTTGGATTCAAGTATGGGTTCTACTGCTTTCTGGATGTGCAATTTTGCATCTGAGTCTCTTTGCCCACCTGTCCAGTGGGGATGGTCACACTCTTGCGCTTATCATGGGTCTCTATGAAACATCAAACTGGGTCAGTGACTGTCCAAACATCCTTCCCTTCCTTCTTCACACAAAGCACTGCCCTTTCTCCCTGCTTGGCTTGTGCAATTTGCATCCAGGTCTCTTCCCTATGGGGTCTCTCCAGCATCCTTCAAGTGCTCATGGTGTCATGGGAATGCCAGGGGAGTATGGGCTTTGCCCACTGACTGTCCCTTGCCCCCATCGACCCCACTTTTATCTTCCAGATTCAAAGCTCTTGCCATCTTCCCTGTTAGACTGTGAGCTGCTTGGGGATGGGAATTTTCCCTGTCTTTATATCCCCAATAATGGACACAGTGTATGGCGCAAGCTAACCAAGGAGTAAGGGGGGAGGACTCTCTGATGGAAGTTCCCAGGACTATTTTAGCAGAATCCCTCCCTTGCAAAGCAGCCCAGTCTGTGCACATCTTGTTGCAATTTGGATGATCTCAATTCTACTTCTTCAGGGATGTTGTTGCTCCATGATTGCAGCTCTGACATATAGTAGGCACTTAATAAATGTTTTATCAATTGATTGATTATAGCCTTAGAGTAACCCAGAAGGAGAACTTCTTAGAATTTGGACTAGAACTGTGCTTTTGTGGGCATGTTATTTAGTTAATTAGTCACCTCCAACTCTTCTTGGCAAAGTATTGGACTGCTTTGCCATTTCCTTCTCTAGCTTGATTTACAGATGAGGAAACTGAGGCAAACAGGGTTAAGTGACTCGCCCAGGATCACACAGCTAATAAATACCTGAGGTTACATTTGACTCTCTGCCACCTAGATGCTTTCTTTGCTGGTATAGGGAACTTCTGGTAAAGAAGCTGCTTTATCAAAAGCAATCAGCACCATATGTGCAAAGCATTGGAGAGTTGTGGAGGGTGGGGGTTCAGGGCATGAATTGAGAGAAGTGACTTATCCAGGAGCATAGAGCTAGTATGTGTCAGAAGTGGTTCCTGAATTCAGATCTTTCTCATTTTCTCATATCTACTACACTAA
Source organism: Sminthopsis crassicaudata (assembly GCF_048593235.1). Lineage (NCBI taxonomy): Eukaryota > Metazoa > Chordata > Mammalia > Dasyuromorphia > Dasyuridae > Sminthopsis > Sminthopsis crassicaudata. Next base: position 17,231,213 of record NC_133620.1, on the reverse strand, counting down.
TCAGTAAATACTCAAGTGAATGAAGGAGCATTTTAATCCGTGAGTACCTCGTCAAGCTCAGCCCTGGAGGCACAAATACAAAAAGCACTCCCCACCCAACCACCCAGCCCTCCACCAGACCCCGAGACAGTTGCTGTCCTCACAAAGCTTGCCTTCTCCCAGAAGGAGACAGCCCATATAGGGAGGGATGGCCATGGAGAGGGACCTTAGGGCCAGTAGATCATGGGGGAGGAAATCGGTTCAGTTTCTCTCATCTCAATGATGGACTCCATTGGATCATGTTTCTACAATCAGACTGGGAATAAAGGAGAGACAAGGGCATGCTATTGGTGGCAAAGTAGTGGGTGAGGAGACAGACAGGAAATAAGAAGGGAAGCAAAATGTGTCTGGGACCGAGGGAAACAGAGGTAGGAGCCTAGATTGGGGCAGTCATCAGTCAGGGCAGGGAGGGAGATGAAGGGTAATAACTTCCAAGGTATGGTCCGGAAAGTTTTGCACTCCTCCCACATCCACACAAGGGCCTCAAAATTAAGAGAAGGGAGACTGAGAATCTAAGGACTCAATGGGTCAGGCTGAAAGCAGTGCCTAGAACTCAATGAAGTCTGTGATCAAATAAATGGGTCATTGATGCAGAGTTGAAAGGGACTTGACATGTTAGCCCTCAAGGTCAAGGCCCAGAAGCCTTTAGATTATATAATCAGGGTATATGATCTTGTTCGGGGTCTGTAGGACATAGAGACAAAAGAGCTGGAGAGTCTGGTGGTTCATCATTTTACAAAAAGCAGCCCAGTGGGTTACTCCAATTTCATCCAAGTCCTATGAGTAGTTAGGCAGCCCAAATGGGATCTGGTTGGCCCAGGGCCAGAGGATGGGCTGAAAGAGGAAAGGAAGGAGGCAAAGGGCAGTCTTCCACTACATCCCCTATCCTTGTCGTAACTCTAGCTTTATGAGCAGGTCTCATGTTATTGGGATTTCTCCAGTTTCTAATGAAAAGATGGAGAACAAATTCTTTTTCTTAAATGAGAGTTTCCAGATTCCAGATCTCCAGAAGTAATCCCTTTCTTTTCCCTCTCCTCCCTCCTCATCTCCCCAGATGAGCCAATCTCTAGCTTCCCCATGGAGTCTTCTATTTTCCTTGTGGAAAACTATTTCAGATTCACAGAAGTGGGAAAACCGGGGAGATAATGTTGCTATTAAATGCATTGACCTCGAGTATTCCTCCAAATAGAAAATTTCCATGGCACAGCCACCGTGACATAATTCCCTAAGCTTGAACTCCCCCAATTATAGTGTTGTTTCCCTTGAAAGGAGATAGTAATCCTTCTGGGGCCCACCATCAAAATCTGGCTCATCCTAGAGGAATACTCCATAATTATACAATTTTCAGATGACTGAGTGTGTTTTCTGGATAGGAATTAGATATTATATTTTCTCTGAAAATATAACAAGACTCTGAGGATTTTGAATTAGACACACGGATCAATATTTTCTCTTAGGTTAGAACTTATTGATTGGTTTGTTCTAAGAGGTAAGCCTTCCTGTGATATCCAGGTTCAAATCTGAGCTTGCTGCTTCCCCACAATGGGACTTTGAATGATTCAAAAACTGGAATAAGAGCTATTGGGCTCTCCCTCATTGGAGGTCTCCATTGACTGGATGAGTATTTGTGGAGTAAGAAGCGAGGGGTGTGGAGCTTTCTTTTTAGACTGGTCAATTTTTTAAAAAATTCTTTTCAGCCCTCAAATTCGGTGAATTCAATTCTGGGATTCTCAGTAACACCTGAATTCAAGGCTTTTACCTGAGAGATCTGGGAAGGAAGTAATGAGGGGAGAAACTGAGAGAGAAGAAGAAGAAGAAGAAGAAGAAGAAGAAGAAGAAGAAGAAGAAGAAGAAGAAGAAGAAGAAGAAGAAGAAGAAGAAGAAGAAGAAGAAGAAGAAGAAGAAGAAGAAGAAGAAGAAGAAGAAGAAGAAGAAGAAGAAGAAGAAGAAAGAAGGAAGAAGAAGAAGAAAGAAGAAGAAGAAGAAGAAGAAAGAAGAAGAAGGAAGAAGAAGAAGGAAGAAGAAGAAGAAGAAAGAAGAAGAAGGAGAAGGAGAAGAAGAAGAATAAAGAAAAAAGAAGAAGAAGAAAAAGAAGAAGAAAAAAAAGAAGAAGAAGGAAGAAGAAGAAGAAGAAAGAAAAAAGAAGAAGAAAAAGAAGAAGAAGAGGAAGAAGAAGAAGAAGAAGAAGAATAAAGAAAAAAGAAGAAGAAGAAAAAGAAGAAGAAAAAAAAGAAGAAGAAGGAAGAAGAAGAAGAAGAAAGAAAAAAGAAGAAGAAAAAGAAGAAGAAGAAGAGGAAGAAGAAGAAGAAGAAGAAGAAGAAGAAGAAGAAGAAGAAGAAGAAGAAGAAGAAGAAGAAGAAGAAGAAGAAGAAGAAGAAGAAGAAGAAGAAGAAGAAGAAGAAGGAGGAGGAGGAGGAGCAGGAGGAGGAGGAAGGAAGGAGAAGAGGGTCCTATTGTAATTAGATAATATAAATTTGCAATGGGCTCAGCCAGCATTGTTGTGGCTGTTAAGTGATGTTATCCAATAGCATTCTGTAGAATAAACTACACTTGCCATCTGCTCCCTCCCTCCTATGAGCCTGCTATGGAGACAAAGTCCTTTTCGGTCCTGGAGCACTCACTGGGTCCATTTTTCAACATCCCTCCTGCTGCTCCTATAACTCTATAACTACAACTCCTGTAACCAGGCTGACTCAAGATCATGGAAATGTCACACGGAGGGGTGATGGTCAGAACTAAGATGTGACCCTCCTTAGGAGTGACCCAGAGACCCTATATAGGTCATGGAGCTGGTGGGCTTAAAGAAATGGGATTCCTGGGTCTTCCTGGGTCTACTCAATAGTAGGAGGAAGGGATCAGGCTTGAGATGTTTGATGGCCATTCACAGAATGGGGGAGAGGCCTTGAGTCTTGTGCCTTTGAGACCAACATGGGGATTGGGATATCTGGAATGAGAGCCCGTTGAACCCCTTTTCATCCATTTTTGGTGTCTACCTCCCCCCCAGCCCTCACCCAGGCTCCAAGAAGCCGTAGCACGTGCGGCAGCCGTATCCCAGTGAGACCATCTCAGCAGACAGGATCGAACCTGCGGGTGACTTAGAAGGGTTTCTATGCAAGCGCATAAAGACTTCTCTTGGCGGAAGAGATGGACAAGAATAATTTCTTCCAAAGGCTGTGAAGGCAGCTGAAGTGGCTGTGAGGAATGGTGAGAGACACGGAAGATACCAAGATGGTCCACCGAGTCCCTGGCCACTACCGGCTGTCCTGACTCTGGTCCTGCCACTGGACTTCAATGTTTCTGGAAGAGAAGTGGATTTAAGTGAGACAGAGTTACCCAAAGGCCATTGGGCAACTTTCTCACTTGAATCCAGTTCACACACAAGTCAAGATATTATCCCATGATATCATTGGCAGTTTTCAAAATGAAGGACAAATAATCTCTAGAACCCTGAGGTGGGGATCTGGCTATTTGTCTCTGGATAATAAGCCCAGAATATACTTACTAAATATAGCTATATGTAGATATGTATGGGTATATAAATAATTACATATTATTTGTATAAATAATCTATAAATATATAAATATCTATACAGCTAGATCTGTCTATATTTCTAGACAAATATAGATAGATAAATATAGATAATACAGATAAATAAATTTGAACCTTCAGAAATATGATAATAAACTCTGGGAGCTGATGAGGTCATCAATTTAGACAGAATGCTGAGATAAGAGAAGGGGGCTCTGGACAGAGCCCAGGGGAGCATCTCGAGATAAGGAGGGAGGAAGACATGAGTGATGAACTACTGGAGAAAATTTTATAAGATACAGGCAGGTAGGAGGAGAACCAAAAGAGAGCCTTGATAACAAGACTCAAAGAAGAAAAAATAAAAGTGGTCAATATCCAATCAAAAGTGTTAAAAGCTGGAAAGGTCAAGAAGGATGAGGATGGAGAACAGACTCGATTTGTGAAAGATCACTTTGGAGAGGGAAGTCCCTTTCATATCTAAATCTACAGTTGCCTCTGAATCTTGGATGGTTCTTTCGTTTTATTAAGGTAAGTGTGTCCAACTGCAGCTGATCAAACAAGAGGATAAGGAAGAGCTTGAGAATATGGCCCGACTGTCCCTTCCTTCAGGGAGCCACAGACCTCACTTTGGAGATGTGGGAATCGGAATTTCAGAGCTGGCTCTCACAAATTACCTATTTTCACACAGAATTGAGGAGACTGAGAAAGCTCAAGAGATCATGGAATCATAGATTTAGCATGACAAGGGAGCTTGGGGAGGGCCAAGTCCAATCCCCTTGTTTTGTAGATGGGTAAACTCAGGACTAGAGAGGGAGTAACTCAAGACCAAAACTCCCAACCCCTTGCATCCATTATTCTTTCTTCTGGACTAAAATAATAATTGCAGAAACCAAACAAAATGGCAGGTATGAGATGGAAGGGAAGGCACCCGAGCTTTTTAACAATGGAAAGCTTTTCTCTTTCATTCAGAAGAGCCGATCCGGTTTCAGAGTGTATCTCCCATGCTGATCCTCCCACACTGTGGCCCCAACAGTCACCCCAGAAGCTGGCCTCCATTCAGCACCGCTCAGGCTGTGACTTTCCATCCAATCTGGAACGTTCTCCATCAAGCAGAGGAGCTGACTGAGACCTTGTGTAATCTCCACTGAGCTGCCTCCTCACTCTGGAACGTCGGGGCTGGCAGGCTCCCTTGGCCCCCGGATCCTCCAGGTGGGAGCGAAGAAATAGAACTTTCAGAGTAAGGAGTGGGTGGTGGGAGAGGCTGGTGCTCATTCTCAACCGACTTCAGACTGAAGAGAAAACACAGGTGAGCCAGGCTCCTTCTAGAAGAACGTGGGCGTGTCTGGGTGAGTGAGAGAGCTGGGGAAGGGCTTGGCAAGGATCACCTGCTTGTCCTGTGACTACCAGCCAAAACACCGCCCACACTCAGATCCTGGGAAACCCCGGCTTCCAATGATGGGCAAATGAACTTTATCCTAATCACTGCTGATTTGGAGATGCACTAGGGCATCTGAGCCAGTTCTTAGCCCGTTGCCAGGCTGGTGAAGCTTAAATATTCTTTCAAAATGAGAATCTCAAATACATAAAGAAAAAAAATTTAAAAAGAAAAACTCATTATATTGAAATACATACACACATATATATATAGTCCATTTGCTTTAAATATATATTATATATTTATATATGTGACATATGTGATATATATGACATATATATATATATATATATATTTTTTTTTTTTTTTTTCTTTTGATGAGGGAATTGGGATTAAGTGACTTCCCCAGGGTCAAACATTTAGGAAATGAGACCAAATTTGAACCCACGTCCTTCTGACTTCAGGGTTGATGCTCTGCACCACCTAGCTGCCTTTATATCTATATCTATCTGTCTATCATCTATCTATCTATCTATCTATCTATCTATCTATCTATCTATGTGTCTGTCTATCTATCTATCTATCTATCTATCTATCTATCTATCCATCCATCCATCCATCTACTCATCCATCCATCCATCTATCTATCTATCTATCATCTATCTATCTATCATCTATCTATCTATCTATCTATCTATCTATCTATCTATCTATCTATCTATCTATCTATCTATGTGTCTGTCTATCTATCTATCTATCCATCCGTCCATCCATCCATCTACTCATCTATCTATCTATCTATCTATCTATGTGTCTGTCTATCTATCTATCTATCTATCTATCTATCTATCTATCTATCCATCCATCCATCCATCTACTCATCCATCCATCCATCTATCTATCTATCTATCATCTATCTATCTATCTATCTATCTATCTATCTATCTATCTATCTATCTATGTGTCTGTCTATCTATCTATCTATCCATCCGTCCATCCATCCATCTACTCATCTATCTATCTATCTATCTATCTATCTATCTATCTATCTATCTATCTATCTATCTATCTATCTCTATATGTATTTAAAGCAAATGAACCTTAGGTTAAGAACTCCTGATATAGACTATATATAAATAAATAAAATAGAAATATTTTGTAAAGTGCTAATAATATGTGCATTCCCTCATTTGAATTATATAATTATGTTGTCAGGTACAACTACATGTATTAGCCTCCCCCTTTCACAATAAGGAGATGAAAATTCACGGAGACGTGTGTGTGTAGGGAGTAGGGGGTGTAGAGAAGCCTTAGTCTTAGAGTTTGGGATCTTGATTATGACTTGCTTGCCAAGTGACTTTAGCCAAGTCCCTCGCCCTCTCTAATGTTCATTTTCCTCATTGGTAAGATGTGGAGAAGACACCAGCTGCGCTCGAAGTCCCTTTCATATCTAAATCTACAGTTGCCTCTGAACCTTGGATGGTTCTTTCATTTTATTAAGGTAAGTGTATCCAACTGTAGCTGATCAAACAATATGAGCTTGGGAGGTTTTACCACAGGTAGGACACAAATAATATAGATAATAACACTTGGAGCGGTATGGCTCTGCGTTTGCCCACCCCATGTTTCCTTTGAGCTGCTACAATTCTGTTTTGATCACAGAGCCCAGAGCCTTCCTCCATGTGGCCATTCATTCTGTCCTGAGCTGTCCACAGCCCTTAGCTATTAAGGTCAACACCATGGTTTCCAGAGAACGCAGACACTTGGAAGTTAGAGATCACTTCCTCCCTGCCCCCCCCCCACTCTCCCGCTCCTTTGTTTCCCCCTGCCTAGCGAGATGTCTTGTCCATAATGACACTTAATAAATACTCCTTGAATAAAACGGAGTTAAGAGGAACCCTTGGGCCTTGAATCTGATTCCAGTGCTCTGTCCCACTGACCCACTGCACATCGCTACTTCTTGTTGAGGGGAGGCAGAGTAGCACTGAGGGGTGAACATAGGGATCATCATTTTGGGGGATAAAACTAATGGATGATGATGATTAGGGGTGATTAAAAGGGCTAAAGGTCAAGGTCATTCAAGCAACTTTCAGCAAACACTGAATAAGCCCTACTGTGCACTCAATACTGTGCAAGGCACTAGGGATACAAAGAGTGTACTGGAGCAGTTTCTGCCTTTGTGATGCTTCCATCGTATTGGAGGAACAAAAATATATGAATGGAATGGGGCAGAACACTGCTCGTGAACTGTCGTGCCACAGTTCTCTGTTATTGTCCTGACTCAATTTCCTTAATTGTCCTGACTCAGTTTCCCTAAATGGTCCTGCCTTGGTTTCCCTGAATTGTTCTGCCCAAACCTGCAACACCACCCCTCCCTCCCAATCATGATGATCTAGACAAGGAGAAAGATGTTCTATCTTAGGTGTCACATTGGTTGCTGGATTCTTGGAGACAATAGTCTCATTCAGCCCTGGGACCAAACCATGGATCCATTTGGTCCCAGTAAATTTCTCCCTTTCAAATAAAATATTAAAAACTCTCTAATCTCTATCTTGCCTCAGTTTCTCCGACATTACAGACCACAGGAACTGCTGAATGCAGCCTCCCTCTCCCTCCCTCCTCAAGTAACATATACTGGACTTATTTAGAATATAGTGTATAGTGCTACACATGCACACATACATACACATATATTATCGTCCGCCATGAGAGCTCTTTAAGACCAAGGCCTTTTTCTCACTGTCTCTGCTTTTTTCCCCTCTGTGTCTGGCGCCAATTGGCTGTTAATGAATGCTTGCTGATGGATTGATGAATACAGATGGAGATACTGGGAGCTGCTGCTGCAGGACTGGAATTTGGATAGGAGAGGGTGGGCAGAATGCTATGGGGGACCAGGCCAGCGGTGATGGGGCCAGCTCGGGCAGAGGAGCGGGGCAGGCTCGAGCGCAGTTCAGGGGACTCTTCCTGGTCAGGAAAAACACTGGAAGGAGGAGCAGTGGAAATGGGGAAACTGACAGTGTTATCTATAATCAGTGACATCCCAGTCCCTATTTTTTATCCATCCATTTTTCTATCTGTCTGTTTATCTGTCTATCTTTATCAATCCATCAACTTATTTATCTACCCACTCATTCTACCTACCTCTTCTATTTATCTCCAGCTCTCTCTCTCTCTCTCTCTCTCTCTCTCTCTCTCTCTCTCTCTCTCTCTCTCTCTCTCTCTCTCTGTCTCTCTCTCTCTCTGTCTCTGTCTCTCTCTGTCTCTCTCTGTCTCTCTCTCTCTCTCTCTCTCTCTCTCTGTCTCTCTCTGTCTCTCTCTGTCTCTCTCTCTCTGTCTCTCTCTCTCTGTCTCTCTCTCTCTGTCTCTCTCTCTCTGTCTCTCTGTCTCTCTGTCTCTCTCTGTCTCTCTCTCTCTCTCTCTCTCTCTCTGTTTCTGTATCTTTCTGTCTTTCTCTCTCTCTCTCTGTCATCTTCTCTTTCTTCCTTCTTCCCTCCCCCTCTATCTCTGTCTCTGAGTCCTTCTCCCTTCCTTCCCCACCCCCCCCTCTCTCAAAACAGTGGTCCCCTAGGCATGTGGACTCCTCACTTCTGAGTCAGCATCACCACAGGTTCTAAGAGGATAAATCAAGGAGCCTTACACTCAGGACTCTCCACCATCTCGATCTCAGTCCTTCTGGCACCGATCTAGGGCTATATATTTCAGAGAAAGTCCTGTCCCGGACCGATGGGGGAGTTTCCTCACTTGGTAGTTCCCAATTCCAAAGAAACTCCAGTTGCCTTTTATATCTCTCTTGTTATGGTCCAGAATACAAACAATGTGCCCCAAATAGTAGATGGTCATTTTGGGGGGAAAGCCCTGGGAGCTGAGGAGATCACCTTCATAGGGGAGGCGAGCATTAATATATGAGGAAGTGAGAAGGGAGAAGCGTTCAGGCATTTCATACACGCCAGAGCAGCAGCCCGGAGATCAGACATGGAGTTTAGAAAAAGATATCCCTATGGATTCCCACCTCATCAGGCTGACGTCCTTTTGAGGAAGCAAAGCAGGGATCAATGTAAAGCTCACTGGGGATATGGGAGCTATCCACAAGTTAGGGTAAGTGAAAACCAGTGGAACAGAAGGTGAAATGTTCTAGAGTAAGTCAGGGAAGACTTCTCAAAGGAGGTGGCCTTTGAGCTATTGAGGGCAGACTAGGAAAGCCTCTAGGGAACTGAGTGGCCAGGAGAAGGTTATTTTGGCTGGAGCAGAAAGAAGGTCCCTTTAGGGGAATAGTAAAAACAGTGTCTGGGATGTTTTCTCCATCATCTACCCAGTCTGGGCTTTTCTGAGATTTTCCCAGAATCCCAAACTCCAATAACTCTAGGATTTTTTTTAATTTCTCCTTAATTTCCCTTGTTTATGTCTAGACTTTTGCAGGAGACATCTTCTCTCCTCCATTTTCCTGCTGTGGTGTCCCACCCCTCCACTGGGGCTTATCCCATCCTTCCATGGGCTTCACTCACTCATTCACTTAATTGACAAGTATTTATTAAGGACTTACTATGTGTCAGGCACTGTGCTGGGTGGTGGGGTTAAAAAAGCAGAGATGAAATGGTCCCACCGCTCACAGAAAGTGGGAAGGAAGAATGGAAGAAAGGGAGGAAAAGAAATAGAAAAAAGAAAGGAGGGAAAGAAAGAAGAAAGGAAATAATCATTTATCCAGCAAGCTAATATGTGCCAGGCTTTGTGCTAAGCACGTTACAATTATTATCTCATTTCAAGTAAATGGTGCCAGAGACACAGAGAGATAGAGAGAGACAGAGAGACAGACAGAGAAAAAGAGAGGGGAGAGGGAGAGAGGGGGGAGAGGGAGAGAGAGACAGAGAGACAGAGAGAAACAGAGACAAAGAGACAGAGACAGAGAGATAGAGAGAGATATGGATACCTAGATACATACATAGATGGATAGATAGCTACATAGATAGATAGAAAGAAAGAAAGCTAGGCAGACTGAAGCAGAGTGACTTGCCCACAGTCATACAACTGGAGATTATTTGAGGCCATATTTGAACTCGGGGCCAAACATCTATGCTGTGCATTCTCCGCTCTCATTCCCACATCTCCAGATCAGAATCGGAATCCAGGCCTTAGGATTTTTAAAGCATTTCCTTCCCAGCAACCTTTCTGTGTAGCATTGACAGAACTATTGTTATGCACATTTTAGAGAGGGGGAAATTGTTGACCAGAGTACACTGCATTAGCTAGGGTCACACGGCTCCTTGGGGGCAGAGCCAGGGTTTGATGCTAAACCAACTCTCTCATTGTGATGGTTTCTCTTCACAAAATATGGGGGCTCCAAGGGACCTCAGGGTATCCTCCATTTCAACCCGCTTCTCTTTCGAGGGAAGGAAACCAGGTCCTGTCCAGGGCCACACAACTGTCCTTTTGGAATCTGGCTCTGGACAGAAACTCCTCAGGTCTGGGTGAAGGACGGAAATGGGGATCAGAGAGAGATCTGTAAGAAAGCCGACAGAGTTTTTCTCTCACTTCCTTCATGGGTGCCATCTTTCCTGGGACTTCTCTCTTTAGCCTGACCACAGGATGAGTCTGTTTTAGGTTTTTAACTCCTTAAGCAGTGAACTTTCTGTAGGGAATTGGTTAGGGGGCCTTTTAGGTTGGGTAGGGAAGAAATAGGAAGGGAAAGGGTGCACTATCTCTTGTTCGCTTTACTCAGAATGCCTGAAAGTCCTCCCTAGGCTGGGGGAGCCAGGTTCCCATCCCATTCATGCACTGTACAAGCCAGGCTGGGACAGATTTTATGCCATGGCTTTTGTCGAGGGCAGCGGGTGGTTTGGAGTGTAAATATTTTAACAGGTGCCTAACTTTGGATCGGGGGATTACATGGTGAATTTCTAAAAAGTCAGGCTTGGAGCATTCGTAAGATTTATAACTGGAAAGTACCCCTGAGACCCTTGAAAAAAAAACCCACGCTAGAAGCTGGAGTGGGAGGTGGAGGATGGGAGGGAGAAAGGGAATTTTACTTACTGAGACCTGGACTCAAGCTCTCACTTAGGTGAACTTTAATTTCCTTATCAATAAAATGAGGGACTCACAGACCTAAAATTAGAAAGCACATCAGAGAACACTTACTGCAATTCCATTTAACAGATGAGGAAACTGAGGCACAAGAGACAAAGGAATTGTCCAGTAGGGTAGAGGGAAGCAAGAGCAGAGCACAAATTCAGGTCTGGGTCATTGGGTCATAGAGGCCTAGATCTGAGTGAGGAGGAACTTCAGCTTCTTCTCGTTCAGCCCCCACATTTGGCAGATGAAGAAAAGGAAGTTCACTAAGGTGGAACAGCCATAAGCTTCTGACTTGGGATTTAAAAAAAAAACAACAACAAAATCAATCCACCAAACAGTCAATAACAAAATAATAAAATTATTATTAAAAATTATTAATAATTAAAATTATTAATTAATTAAAACAAAACAAAACACACAGGTCTTCCTAACTCTAACCCTGCACTATGCTTGTTACTTATATTTTTAAAAAAAGAAAGGTCATCAGAGTTATGACTTGCCCAGGTTCCCACAAAAAGTAAGTGTCTAAGGTTGCATTTGAACTCAAGTCCCGATCCCAGGACCAAGACCTTATCCACTATAGCGCCACCTAGCTGCTCCTCATCAACTGTTGAAGAAGGATATTTGTGCAGGGGTAGAAGGGCCCTGAGGTCCCTCGAATCTGAGTTTCTGTGCTTTGGTGACATTGCCAGAATTATTTGAGATGAGGAGACGCGATCTGAGAGACGACAGCTGACGTCCACACAAGCCTTAAACGTTTACAAAGCACTTGTGTATATCAACCCAATGACGGGTGAGGCCGGTGCTTTTATTGTCCCTTTTTTACAGAGTTGTAAACTGAGGCTTAGAGATGTACAATGACTTGTCCAGAGGTACATATCTGAGTTCCAGTCACCTGCTTCTATTCAGTCTGTGCAGCTTCAGGGCCCGGGAGGAATGTGAATGTGGGTCTCTTGTGGTTCCAGGTCCAAGAGTCTTTCCATGATACTCTATGATCCAGGCTCTCCTTTGGTTGGTCAGTCATTAAACATGAAATAATCTCCTTTATTTTGGATTGGATTTTGCAGAGCAGAGGAACAGAACCTGGCACTGGCTGAGGGACCCACCCGTGGGGCCTGAAAATACTCCTAAAATGGCCTGAGCTAAATTAGAATGTGACTGAGAAATAGTTAACAAGATCAATAAAACCCAGCAGAACCAGATAAGGTAATATGTGTTTTCCTAAGCGAGGCCTTGGGATCCTCCTGTAGTTTCCTGGCCTTGTTTACATCAAGTTTGAGGCCCCTCGGGTACAGGATTCACAGAAGCAGAAGCAGAGGACCCAGGCCCTGGGGGAGAGGAGAGGAGAAAGGGTGGGAAGCCTGTAACTTGTAGAGTGAATCTGTGGTGGAAAAAAAAAGTCTGGTTTCGTTGTAGGAGGGCCAAGGCCTGAGGCTTCTGAGCTCTGTCAACTCCATCTCTCCGAGGCTCCTCTGGATAATGGGGATGAACATCCCGGAACTATCTCTGGTGAGATTCTGCCTCAGACACTTATGGCTGTGTAACCTTTAACCTTTGCCCGCCTCAGTTTCCCCATCCGTAAAACGAGGATCTGTCTCCCAGGGTTATTGTCAGGACCAAATAAGACAGGATTTCTAAAGCCTTTTTGCAAACTTGGAAGAACCATATAAGTTCTAGCTGTCATTAATGGGAGAACACAATATAACAGACTGAGTCAGATACTTAAGAGCTGTGTGACCCCAGACTTAACCCCTGCCTCAGTTTCCTCATTAGTAAAATGAAAAAAGGGAATTAAAAATCTGTGAGATCTGCAATGTGTTCAGAGTTAACCCCTCTGTTTCCAGGGGTCAGAGTCGGCTTTTCCAATCAGCTGGAAGAGGGAAGGGAATACTGGCCTTCTCATGAAATGTTCATTGAGTCTTCTTGGTTCTCCTTTAATTCGCTGTTTCCCTGTGCTTGGCGTCCGCTCCAAATTCTCACCTCTTAAAGATGACTTCAGTCTGCCGCCGGGCTCCCTCGCCAGAGCTCCAGCTTGGGAGGGAATGTGTTCTCAGAGTCTGCTGTGTGTTCCTGGGGCGGGTGCTGCCAGTCCTGGGGAGGAGAGGCCAGTGGGCAAGGAAGGGGAGAGGGTGATGGAGACTGACCTGCCTCCAGGAGCTGGGTGGAGCTGAAGGAGAGGGCTGGGATTCTGCTCAGGGCCTGGACACCGGCTCGGCTTGTGGCTCACCAGCTGTGTGGCCAGTTCCACCTCTGCCTCACTTGGAGGTATCTGGGGTCCCTTCTAGCACTAGCCAGAGATTAAGGATTGCCCTATCCAGTAAGGGAACTGAGCCCCAGAGAGAGGAAATCAGATGAAACAGCTAATGGATGTTGGAGCCAGGATTTGAAGCTGGATTTTTTTTTCCCCTGAGGCAATTGGGGTTAAGTGACTTACTCAGGGTCACACAGCTAGGAAGTGTTAAGTGTCTGAGGTCAAATTTGAACTCAGGTCCTTCTGACTCCAGGGCTGGTGCTCTATCCACTGCACCACCCAGCTCCCCAGAAGCTAGATTTTCTTGTTTCCTATAGGATGGTGTTGGGAATTCCCTCCAGGAAAGCAGCTCATCCACTTCAGCCCATCCTCTGTGACTCTTGTCTATGTCCTCCTAAAAGCTCACCCAAGAAGGTCCATCTGATGTGCTGGAGCCTTGCTGGATTCTCCTAACATTGCCAAGGGCAATGGGCATCCCTCCTCCTCCACTAGCCAGCTCATCTTCCCTTCCTCTTGAACTGCTCCCTGATGACTTCTTGTGTGGCTGTTCTTCCCAGTTCCTCGATACCTATATGGTACAGTCTGTTCACTTCCACTAGAATCCTTTCCCTCAGCATCTTGGGGAATCCTCCTTCATCCTGGGAGACAATATTCTAGCTGTTGTTACACCACAGACAAACATTTTGGGTTAAAAAGTTGGGTCTTCGTTTTCATGGAAATCTTGAGGTGAAGAGAAGAGCAAAATTTCTTCAAAACAACGCAACCCGTATCATCCTCCTGTGGAACTCTGGGCTCAGCTCATTGTCCATCTGTCACATCTTCTCTGAGTGTCTAGCTAGAAGTCGATATATTTGTAGACTTATATCTCTACCATCTCTATTTAAATTTCTTATTCATGACTCAATAATATCTCTCTATCCATCTATGTTTCTCTCTATTTTTCTCTATCTCTGTCTCTGTCTCATTATCCATCTGTCACATTTTCTCTGATTAGTTATAAGGCGATATATTTGTAGACATATCCCTACCATCTCTATTTAAATTCACATTTATGTCTCTCATCCATGACTTTATAATATCTCTCTATCCATCTTTATTTTTCTCTACTTTTCTCTATCTGTCTCTGTCTCATTATCCATCTGTCACATCTTCTCGGAGTAGTTATGTTGATATATTTATAGACATATCCCTACCATCTCTTTTGAAATTCACGTTTATGTCTCTCATCCATGACTTTATAATATCTCTCTATCCATTTGTTTTTCTCTACCTTTCTCTATCTCTGTCTCTGTCTCTCTTCCCACCCTCTCTGTGTATACACAGACACACAGACACACATATACATGCACACACTACAAAGACTTCTTACAGTGTGAGAATCCAGCTCCAATCCAACCATTCCTTCATTTTTCTCCCTCAAAAGTCCTCTGTAATTTGACAGTTAATATTCTAATGTTCTATGTTCTTTACCACTTTATATACTGAGATTCTTCTAACTCTGAACATTCAAGATAGTAAATTCTAACGATCAGGGTTCTGGCTCAAGGAGTATAAATTCATTGAGGGTAGCGACTATCTTTCTTTTTCATATTTGAGCCTCCAGCATCAAGCCCCAAATAGCACAGAGGAGGAAGGCACTAACCAATGTTGAATGACTGACTGACTGATTGATTCCTAATCTAAAGGAGGAGATGGTTCCAAGATGCTCATGCCCATTGTACAGATGATCCTCAGAGAGATGGAGTTGGATTAGGGGCAAGGATAATGATCAGTGTTATTTTTATAATACTTTTTATTGATTAACTTTATTTCATTTGACTTTCACAATAATTCCATAGAGATAGGTACTAGTAATATATTCATTTTACAGATGGGGAAATTGAGGTTAGAAATTATCTGATATACCAAGATAAGATCAAAATGGGTCCATGATTTAGGCATAAAGAAAAAAAAAAAAAGAAATTATCTGAGGCAAGATTTGAACTCAGGTCCTCTAGACAAATTCTATCCATCATGCCAAACTATTTCTCATAGGCCCATGGTCATTCCCAAGTCACGGCATCTATGGTTGTCTTCCACAACCATCTCAAACCTAGCCCACCAAATTTGGACCTTGACAATAAGATGCTATATTCTATTAGGCGAGCCTTTGCCTTCTCTTGCTAGGTATCAAACCTCTCTATAATATCAGATCATTCCCAAATCATCACTCCAGGCCCCTTTCCCCATTAGAATCAGGGACTGTCTTACTGTTCACATTTGTATCTTCAATGCTTAGCACTGTTTCTGACACATAAGAGTTTTATCATCCATCCATCCATCCTTCCATCCATCCATTCATCCATCCATCCATCCATCCATCCATCCATCCATCCATTCTTCCATCCATCCATTCATCCATCCATCCATCCATCCATCCATCCATCCATCCATTCTTCCATCCATCCATTCATCCATCCGTTCATCTGTCCATCTGTCCATTTGTTTGTTCATATGTTCATCCATCCATCTGTCCATCCATCTGTCCATCCATCTGTCCATTTGTTCATTTATTCATTCATTCATTTGTCCGTCCATCCATCCATCCTTCTGTTTGTCCATTTGTTCATTTGATTTGTCCATCCTTCCATCTGTCCATTTGTTTGTTTGTTTGTTCATTCATTCATCCATCCATCTATCCATCCATTCATTTGTCCATCCATCCATCTGTCCATTTATTCATTTGTTTGTTCATCCATCCATCCATCCATCCATCCATATGTTCATCTATCCATTCATTCATTCATCCATCCATCCATCCATCCATCTGTCCATCCATCTGTCTGTCCTTCTGTCTATCCATTTGTTTATTTGTTCATCCATCTCTCCATTTGTCCATCCATCTGTCTGTCCATTTGTTCATTTGTTTGTTCATTTATTCTTCCATATATTCATCCATCCATCCATTTGTCCATCCATCTGTCTGTCTGTCCACTTGTTTGCTCATTCATTCATTCATTTGTCTGTCCATCCATCCATCCTTCCATCTGTCCATTTGTTCATTTGTTTGTTCATTTATTCTTCCATCCATCCATCCATCCATTCATTTGTTCCTATTTTTTGCAGGGTCCTGCTTCCTAGATACCATATTATTCCTTCTCCCTGCTCACAAGCTTCATTCAGCAAGCGGATGAGGTCAGTGCCAGCAGCCACTCAGTTGGTAGTAGTTGAGGAAGCCAGATATTGGAATGAGAGCTGTGGGGAGGGTGGGGTTGTTGGTGTGTGAACCAATTAGCCACAACTCACGGGAAGGTGTTAACTTTGGGGTAGAGCCCAGAACGCAGGCTCTCCCCACCCTTTTCATGCGCAAAGGAAACTTTCCACATTTCTCAGGATAAGTTCCCATGGTTCTGTTTGTTGGAGGTAGCTAAAGGACACAAAGAAGTGGGGGTGAGCAGGATGGATTTGGGAACCATCTGCTGGGATTTTTACTAATAGATACAGGCTAGTATAGGCAAGAGGGCTCCCAACAGAGAGAAATGTAGCCCCCTGTCTCTGCTCATCAGCTAATGGTTAGCTGAGCCGTCACTCCCTGGGAATGTAGGTTGAGAGTTGGAAAGCCTCTTGGGTATGGATCAGCTCTGCCCATTTTAGAGATGAGGAAACTGAGTCCTAGATAAGGGAAATGATTTCATCAAATCACAGTTAGCCTAAGGACTAGTATACAAAGTGTGATGGAAACAAGTACCTTGCTTTCATCGCCAAGGTCAGCTGATGGATGAGCAAACTCTCTGTGTGAGTCGGCACTGGCTTTGCCATTCAATGTCTTAGAGAGGTAACTAGGGCATTAGAGTTTGAGTGGCTGGCCCAGAGTCTAAGCCAGGATTTGAACTCAGAGCATCCTGGTCCTGAGACTGGTTATCTACTATACCATACTAGTGTCAAAGATGAAGAAAGAAGCTGATTCTCTAATTGGCTGAAGAGCCTGCCTGTGATGAAGTGGCTTCCATCTCACTGGAAGTCTGCTAGCCACTGGAGGAGAGGGAAGGCGTGAAATCTCTCTGAGAAGGGGGAAGAAGAGATTCTGGGTTGGAAGAAACCCCCTTCATCCCAAGAAACAGATTTGGGATGGAAACCTCCAGATCTTTCAACTCCAAGATCCTTTTGGAGAGTCTGTGAGATCAAAATTATTTTCCTGGTAATCTTAAATCATCTTCATTTCTAACACAGTAAAGAGCATGTCTTTGTCTACAAAACTCATTTAAGCAAAAGCTCTTGGTCATCCTCCATAATGAGACATAATGCACAATCTCTTAGGTGAAGGGGCTGAGACGGGAGTCAGGAAGATGAATTCGAATTCAGCCCCAGACACTCAGTAGCTGGGTGACCTTGGATATGTCACTGAAAACTTATCGGCTTCAGTTTCCTCAATTGTCAAATTGAGATAATAAAGACACCTCATAGAGCTGAGAGGATCAACTGAGATAATATTTGTGAAGGGCTTAGCATGTGCCTGGCACATAGTGGGTGTTTTAAAAATGTGGCTCCCTTTTTATGGCACAGAGGGATTTCTGTTTGGATAAAGGTAATGTCTGGGGTCTCTCCCAATTTAATATCTAATTCTTTATTTCTTCTTAAGTAACTCTGGGTAAGTCACTTCCTCCTGACTGCCTCAGTTTCCTCATCTGTAAAATAAATTAGCTGGAGAGGGAAATGACAGTCCAATATCTTTGCCAAGAAAATATCAAATGGAGTCACAAAGAATTTTCATTACTGAACAATAATAAAAATGTATTTCTATGATTATTCAGTTCAACTGGACTCAATGCGACACACATTTATTGGGCACCTACTATATGCCTGGTATTATGCAAGGCACTTGGAATATAAATACGTCTATATAAAGAAAAGTTCATGATCTCAAGCACTTTACTTTCTGGGGGAAATGGGACACTCTCAAATGAATAAATACAGAATATATCGGAAAGACTACACAGTAATTTCAAAGGGAGAGCATGGAAAACTGGGGGATACATAGGGAGGACAAGGCCACGCCCGAGCTGTGTATTTGAGAAAGATTCAAGTTCAAAAGGAAAGATTGCATTCCAGACATGTGCAAAGGTGTGGAGGTGGGAGATAAAAACTAATAAGCCGGGAAGCCAGGAATGAAGAGGGCGTGGTCTATATGTCTCCAAAGGCCCTTCTTTATCAAACAATTAATCAGCAAGTATTTCTTAAGCTTTGATTATGTGAAAAATACTATGGTAGGTACTAGGGAGATCTGCCAGTTCCTTATCTTTTTGAAAATATGTGGAGGGTTCTTCTAGCCTGAAAACAAACAAGCAGACAGACCCGACACACACACACACACACACACACACACACACACACACACACACACCCTTAATAGATTCTCCCTCTGGCTCACTCTCATGCTAAGCCTTAATTCCCAGACCTACTCTGTACAAAGTTGTCCATCCTTGGCTGCTTCCATTTCCTCTCACGGTAAACTGGCTTCCCAAGTCACCCTTGATCTCTTTTGTTTAAATTTTGTTTTATTTATTTTTTAACTGCTTTATGAATCATGTTAGGAGAAAAAATCAGAGCAAAAGAGAAAAACCATGGGAGAGATAAAAAAAAAAAAGAATTGAATATAGCATGTGTTGATTTACGTTCAGTCTCCTCAGTTGTTTTTCTGGATGCAGATGGCGTTTTCTTTCCAGAGTCTCTTGGGATTGCTTTGGGTCACTGAACTGCTGAGAAGAACCAAGTCTTTCATGGTTGATCATGGCACAGTCTTGCTGTTATTGTGTATACTGTATTCCTGGTTCTGCTCTTTTCACTCAGCAACAGTTTGTGTAAATCTTTCCAGGACATCCTTGATCTCTTCATTGACAAATAAAATGGCCTTTTCTCATTCCTCATCCTTCCTGGATTCTCTGATTATCTTTTTTTCCCAGGTATTTTTTTTTCCTTTCTGGGTATTTAGGTCACTTTCTCTCTCTTTGCCTCTTAGCTTTTTGACAACTCCTTCTCACTTTCCTTTGCTAGCTCTTTCTACATGCTTCACTCTATAATCATGGGCATTCCCAACTCTGTCCCAACACTTCTCATTGGTCATCTTATCAAATATCCCTCCTGAGCTCTTCTTCCACATTATTGTTTGGCCATTTTATCATGTCTGACTCTTTGTGACTCCATTTGAAGTTTTCTTGGCAGAGAAATTAGTGTTGTTTGCGATTTGTTTCTCCGGCTTATTTTTACAAATGAGGAAGCTGAGGCAAATGGATTTAAGTGACTGGCTGGGAGTCGCATCGCTAATAAGTATCTGAGGCTGGATTTGAAGTCAAGTTCTCCTGAGTCCAGGCCCCATGCTCTATCCACTGGGCCACCTAGCCACTTCCTCCTAATTGGTTTCCCCCCTTTCAGGGGCACCAAAATCTGACCACACTCCTCCTCATCACCATCCAATTCAAACTCATATGAACCTAAAATCTTCTCTTTGACATTTACATTTCTTAACAACCTGGTCCCTTCCTACATTTTTAGCCTTTTGAGAAATCACTCTCCTCCACACCATTTATGGGCGAGCTATACTGATTTTCTGGCAGTTTCTAATGGACAATCTTCCAACTTTTCCTTCTCCTTTAAGATTTTCACTCTTAGAATTTCTCTTTCTTTAAGATTCTGTTTATCTCAGCCCTAACTCTGCCTTCCTCCTATCAAATCAGGAAAGTTCTGTTTAAGGTTGTGTTGTATCTACTTTGTTAAGTGTCTGGTATAGACAATTATTATTATTAATACTCATATCATCTCTCTGTTAGAATGCAAACTCCTTGGGGGCAGATAATGCTCTTTTGGCCTTTTGTCGTACCTTCGATGATTTAGTACCGGGCCTGGTTCATAATGAGTAATTAATAAATTCCAGTTGATTAGTTGACAAAAGAGAAACACTACAGAAATCGTCTCTGCCCACAAGGGGCCTGTGCTCTATCAGAAAGAGACAACACATACACATGTTTTCCTACAACAACGTTCTCAAGGGGCTCTTAATATTCTATAATAGGCTAGGTCAAGGGGCAGCTGGGTGGTGCAGTGGATAGAGCACCAGCCCTGAAGTCAGGATGATCTGAGTTCAAATTTGGCCTCAGACACTTAAAAATTACAAGCTGTGTGACCCTGGGCACTTAGCCCCAATTGCTTCAGCAAAAAAAACAAAACAAAACAAAACATATATATATATATATATATATATATATATATATATATATATATATACATATATATATATGTATATATATATATATATATATATATGTATGTATGTATGTATATATGTATATGCTAGGTTTAGGTCATTTTTGCCCTAAGGAACAGAGAATCCTTTACTTTTGGCAACATTGTAAAGAGGCAATTGTTTAGGGACCACTATCCCCGTCCCTTCCCTTCCTGTACCCTTTTTCTTTAACCCTGATATTCCTGAATTTCATAATTTTTTAAAAATGTCACTCACAAGTCCCCACAAAAATCAGAAACTTCAAAAGCCATGAATTTTCTTAGAAAAAGAAGCCAAGGTCAAAACAGTGGCTCTATCCCTGACTCTTATGGCAATTGTGAAAAGAGCTTTAATCCACTAAATCAGGAAGCCCTGAGTTCAAATCTAGCCTCAGATACATACCAACTGGAAGACCCTAGGCAACTCACAATTATTGTTTGCCTGTTTCCTCATATGTAAAACGAGCCAGAGCAGGAAATCTTTACCCAGAAAACCCCTAATGGGATCACAAAAAGTTGGCTGTGATTGGTAGAAAAATATGATGGAATAAAAAGCCACACTCTGGGCCAGGGGTGATGAAAGCCTGAACCAGGGTATTGGCTGTATCAGTAGAAAGGGAGCATGGGAGAGAGATAATGTAGAGATAGAAGGGCAAGATTTGGCTGGGACTCTCATGGCAGCTGGGCCGAGCATCCCAACACCCATAAGGCCTCTTTATCAACAGTGTGTGCCTTGATTCGGACGCAGAATCCATGCTGACTCTCCCATTTCAATAGGAGGCTGAGTGATCAACATGGCGTCCCTCTCTGAGTCTGAGGCTTTTGTGGGTGAAGAGAAATCCGTTTGGATGGCAACTGTTTCAGCCTTGGTATTTCAAAGACAGATTTATCCCCCAGTTACCAACAGAGCCAACTTGGGGATGTCCCCTTTGAAACCATTCATCTGTATGGGAATTTCCTTTAGGGTTCTCCTCTTGCTACGGTTGACTGGCCCGAATTTGGTTTCTCTTCAATGCTAAAGCTACTGTGAAAAGTTCAGGTTTAGAAGAAGGAACTGGAAGGTTTTTTTTGTTTTGTTTTGTTTTGTTTTTTTTCCTTTTTAAGTCACCATCAATGAAACGGAAGTTAATTTATAAAACAGAAACCCTAATCAAATTTTCATTCTGCTTTGATTGCTTTGATTGAAGGACTACCCCAAGTTCTGGACTTACAGAATCCAGATCCAATCTAGGCCATAGTCCCTGACACAATTTTCTCTTTGATTCATTTTTCCCTCACCCAAAGTGGCCTCTGGGAAATCTCAGAATTTAACACATATATATTCATGTATATGATATATATAAATATATATATATCATATATATATATATATCATATATATATATAATATATATAAATATAGCTCTTCCCAGATTTGGGTAGTTTTCCAGTACTATAAGTATTTAAATACATAAGTTAACATTACAGACATTAGCTATAGTCCACAATATCTATGTGGAGCACTGGCTCCATATTTCTGACCATATTTCTCCCTTGTACCTTGCCACCATCTTCCAATGAGTCCCACTTTGATCTCACAGGTCACTCAGGTAGCCAACATTCTAATGCTACTCTAAGGATTAGACTCTTCCTAAAAATAAAAAGACATTTGGAGGGACTAGAAAGGCAACCTTTTATTAGCATTGTGTGTCTGCAGAATTAATGGTGATAAAAAGCAAAAGTCAAGATATTTTGCTCCATGTATTTGTCCCTTTCTCCTCTTCCAACTTGGGGTTCCATATACACAATGTTCTCTATGAAGAACTCAGACTTCTCAGCAATTTTCTTCCCTTCTCCTAAAGTCTGAGTCCGAGAATTCTCCAAATTGAAGTTTTCAGGAAGACAATCCCGAGAGACTCCCTTTTCTCAATCACATCCATTCCTGGGGTGTAGTGTGCTGTTGTCTCCAGAAGCTGCCGATCGCTCTCTGGGAAGAGATCTGCTGTGTCAACTCAAATCTCTCGGACAGATTCTTCTTCCTGTAGAGAACCGTTGTCTCCAGGCAGTTGCCGTTAACTCTTGTCCAGAGAAGTGACTTCCCTTCTTGCAGAGAGCCGCGTCAAGCCTGATGTAGAGCAGAGACTTCTTCTATCTCTGGAGTGCTGTCCTCTTTTATCCTCCCAGAGAATGGGCGTGGGATAATGCAAGGGCTTCTGGGAAGAAGTACTCCAACCAATGAATTTGCTCCTCTTAGAATTCCTAAGGTGTAAACTCCCTTTAAAGTCCAAACCAAAGGTCTGAGCCAGAGAACTGTCAAGTCAACCTGAGTTCTCAGCTTGTAATTGTCCAGACAACCTGAATTCTCACCTTGTCATTGTCCAGACAACCTGAGTTCTCACTTTGTCACTGTCCAGACAACCTGAGTTCTCACCTTGTCACTGTCCAGACAACCTGAGTTCTCACCTGGTAATCCTAACACTGGGGAATGTTGTTCTTCTCTCTCTCGGGTGCATGCTGTTCTGCCATTGCTTTTCCAGGAACCAGAAATCCATTCACTTCCTTTGTGTTATAAGTGGTTCCTAAGAGGGGTGATCCTTTCTTCTGTGACAAATTATACTTTGAGTTCTAGTCATGCTCTTGGCTCTTAATCTTTATCCTGTATCAAAAAAGGATGAAAGGTCCAAGTCTATAAGGAAGATCCCTTTTCATGAACCATCGCAAAAGGTGTGGATGCTTTACCAATAATCCCTACTACAGTAGTCTGAGCTAAT
Organism: Sminthopsis crassicaudata; assembly: GCF_048593235.1. Taxonomy (NCBI): domain Eukaryota; kingdom Metazoa; phylum Chordata; class Mammalia; order Dasyuromorphia; family Dasyuridae; genus Sminthopsis; species Sminthopsis crassicaudata. Next base: position 17,207,952 of record NC_133620.1, on the reverse strand, counting down.
CATTTTATCCCAAACAAGTTCACACTGAGTCAAGAATGGGTAAAAGGATGAAGTTTCATCCTGAGCCCAGAGATGTAAACATGGTCCCAAATGAAGGTTCACTTCCCTTTAAGCTGAGTAAATTGGTCAGAAAAATCCCCTGATGAGTTCATCAGCTTTTCCTGAAGTGCTCCTCTGTTTGAGGTACTGGGCTGAACTCTAGGGTATGGAGAAAGGCAAAAAAATCTTAAACTCCTGGAGAAATAGACCATCTCAGATGCTTGAGAGTCTATGAAGAGGTCAACTCTTGCAGATAAATCAATGGCATTGAATCAGGGGTGGATAAGCATTACCATAGATAATTTCATTTTTTTTAGGACTTCTATTTGCTCTGCCCCTCCCAGCCTCTCCGAATGATGGACCTGGAGTCATATAACATAATGTTAGAAATGGAAACAACAGACCTTAGAACATAGATTCTGAGGGCACAGAATGCCAGAACTGGGAGCAACTTTGTAAATATCACATTAGAACATAGAATGCAAGGTATAGGAAGGATTGTAGAATAAAGACTCTGCTGGATCCCTATCCCAAAAAGATCATAAAAAGATGCCAAAATGTTTGTGGCAGCCCTTTTTGTAGTGGCAAGAAACTGGAAATTGAATGGATGCCCATCCACTGGAGAATATACCATAATTCATGAGTGTTATGGAATATTATTGTTCTATAAGAAACAATCAGGAGGATGATTACAGAGAGGCCTGAAGAGACTTACACTCAATGATACTGAGTGAAATGAGCAGAACCGAGAGAATATCGTCACCGTAACGAAAAAATTATGTGATGATCAACTGTGATGGACGTGGCTCTTTTCAACAGTGAGGTGACTTAATAGACTTGTGATGGAGAAAGCCATCTGCATCCAGAGAGGGAACTATGGAGACTGAATGTGGATGAAAGCACAGTATTTTTACCTTTTTGTTGTTGTTTATTTACTTGCTTTTTTTTCTTTCTTGTGGTTTTTTTTCCCCTTTTGATTTGCTTTTTCTTGTGTAGCATGGCAAGTATGGAAATAAGAAGAATTGCACATGTTTAACCTATATTGAATTGCTTGCTGTCTTAAGGTAGGGGGTGGAGAGGAAAGGAGCAAAATTTGGAACACAAGGTTTTGCAATGGGGAATATGAAAACTATCTTTGCCTGTATTTGGAAAAATAAAATATTATTGAGAGAAAAAGGACAGAGACAAACCCATAAGGGGATTTAGGGCAGAAAATATTCAAGGTGAAAGCATCTCTAGAATGTTGAATGTGAAATCTGGAAGTGACCTTAGAACATAGAAATTGGGAGGTGAAAAAACCTTAGAACAAAGGAAACCAGAGCTAGAAGGGACCTTTGAAAATAAAATGTTGGAATAAAGAATGTCCTAATTCTGAAGAATCTTTGAGATCATTTAGGCCAATCCCCTAATTTTACAGAGAAACTGAGGCCCGGTAAGGGGAACCGTCTCTTCCAAAGTTTTGCCCAACCTTTTAGTGATTGAGCCAAGACCTGGTTTCCTGGATCCAATCAACCGTATTCTTTCCATTATTCTCATTTGCTCCTTCATAATTAGTGCTGGGGACTTGTGGCTTTCCTCCAGACTTTTTTCTCTTTTTCAGAAACAAACAAGGATTTTACAACTTTGCTTGTAGCTTTGAAAAGTTTGTTTGTTCTTCTCTCTGTACCATGAAGATCATGTTTGTTCCCTGGGAAAGTTTCTTCTCTAATTATTTTCACATTTCAATGGCCTTTTTTATATATTTCTGTCTGAGGTTTATAAAATGCTGATGTCAAACTTGCTTTGGGCTGAATTGTTCCAGAAACATTTCGTTCCAGGCACAGGGGAGTCTCTGGGACAGAATGGCATGATGTTTGCCCATAAACTCTTTGAATCCTCAAATCCCAGCTTTAGAAGGGGACCTCTGAGGCCTCCGAATCTGACCCATCCCTGAACAAGAATCCTTTCTGAGGAGGACTCTGTGATTGCTCACTCAGGCTCCCCCGGGAGCCCTTCAAAGCCAGGGAGCCCTCACCCCTCAAGCTACCCGGTGCATTTTAAGGGATTCTTATGCTTTCATTCCTATGGCAACGGGCTGCCAAGGGGAAATGTGAAAATCTTTCAATGTTAACTTAGAGGTACAATATAAGGTTATTTAACTCCGAAAATCTTCTCATCTTATACAGCTTTATAAAATGAGAGAGCTTGGACAAGACAATCTCAACAGTCTCTTCCTGCTCTGCCATATTATGTCCTAATGTCTCCAGGAATCATGGAATTTCACAGTTGGAAGTGATTTCCTAGGTCATTTAATAAACTTGAATTCTGATTTTTATTATTGTTCTTGTTTTTTATGTTGATTTAATTTCCAAATAAATTCCTCTTTCTCTTTTCTCCAGATAGCCATACTTTGAAACAAAGAATTAAAACAGAAAAACAAACAAAAAAAAATACCCAGTTGACCAAAACTAACTATCACGTCAATGGACTCTGATACCTTTGGTTTCATATTTCTATCAAGAAGGAATAAAGGTGCATTTATAATTTCTTCTTCACATCTAGAATCCAACATGCACCTTATTTATAACATGTAGTCAACTAATTTCCTATGAAAACTTAAAAGGATGGGAGGCCTATTACCTATTAAGATAACCCAAATAACTAGGAGATGGCTTACGTTGTAGGAAGTTGTTTTAGAAGATTGGAAGGGATTTTAGGTGCATTGATCATATTCAACTTGACTGGGAGCAATGAACGGAAGTCAGAGGAAAGTCCAAGTAGCTTTGAGATCTGGGGAAAGTCACTAATAATTAGAAATACAGAGAGAATCTCAGCCATGAGAAGAAAGAGAAAGACTTTTTTTGGCTATTGTGACTTTTTTGGGGTCTTTGAAATCACCTTTCACCTCCTGTTTCTGTCTGCCTCCAGAGCAGGTGCTCTCTAGCCGGAGGTCCATGAACTTCTTCTAAAAAAACAATAATTTAATGGCCTGTATTTTTAAAATTCGACTTCCTTTATAATGTCACATTTTAATGTATACACTTAAAGGCATTATTCTGAGATGGGGCCTATAGGCTTTACTAGACTGCCAAAGGGATTTGTGTTCACTAATACTAATAACAACAAATAATGACAACATAATAATAGTTAACATTTAGATAATTATTTGATATTTGTAAAGCACTTTATACACATCTCATTTATTCTGCACAATAACACTTGGAAGTATGGACTATAATTAATTAATTCTGTTTTATAGATGAGCACATTGAGGCAGATCCCTCTTCTTTCTCCTATCCAGTAATGAAGTCTCCAATGCTTACTTAGCCCTTTATTTTGTACCCTTCTAAAGGTATGAGCTAGGTCATTAGCTAGATGGTGCAGTGTATGGCATATGGGACTCGGAGTCAGGAGCTTCATCTTCCTGAGTTCAAATCTGGCCCCAGGCACTCAGCTGTGTGACTCTCTATAAGTCATTCAACCCTCACTTTCCTCATTTGTGAAATAAGCTGGAGAAGGAAATAGCACACCACTCCAGCAGCTCTGCCAAGAAAACCCCAAAGGGGGTCACAAAGATTGGACACAAATGAACAGCACAATAACAACAATGTAATGACCGTATAAATACGTGTATTGTAGTACTCTTTTTTTGTGTCATCACTTTACTAATTGCTCCATATGGGTCAGGACCTTGTTTCACCAAAACATTGAACCTTCCATCAGGGCTGAGAATGGTGCTTAATGAATATTATTTGAATGAATGGGTTGGCTCAGAATATCCCCCTCAGAAGCTGGAAGTCATGTCATGTTAGGATCTGGACTTGCAAAAGACCTTTTGGGTTCCCTTTTCCCTTTACAGACAAAGGAAACTGAAACCCTGAGATGTGAAGGGACTTGATTGAGATCACATAAATAGTAGGGAGTAGAGTTGGGCCTAAAACTTACAATAAACAAACAGACGAACAAATGATTAAGAGTATGAACAAATAAATAGATGAGGAGCACGATGATGGTGGTGGTGACTTACATCTATAAAGTGCTTTACAATTGCTATTTGATCCTTATGACAACCCTGTGAGGGGGTACAATTAATTATCTAGGGAGGTACAATTTATTATCATCTGCATTTTACAAATGAGGAAAGTAAAACTTAAATAAATATAAATAGCTTAATGATTAATATTATAGTAAGTACTTGTTGGAGAAAGGATTTTTACTCTCATTGATTCTAGTTCTGATATTTTCTCCACTTAGACATCTAGAAGATCCTGACTCGGGATTTATCAAGTGAGTGACCTAGAACATGTTACTTAAATTCACTGGACCTCAGTTTCCATATCTGTAAAATGAGCCTGCTAACAGTTCTTTCTTCCTCGGGTGGTTGTGTGGATTCAATGAAATGGCTCATGTAAAGCACTTTGCAAAACTCTAAAGGCCCTTAGAAATGTTCATTTCTAAATTCAAAATTTCTAAGTTTTAAAACTAATTTCTACATTTCTGAAAAGTTAAGGTACAGGAGGACAGGAGGGGCTCTTAGGAATAGCCCTGCCCAATTTGGACAATAACGAGCACCTATAAAAATGAACAGCTCTGAAAGGCTGAGTGCCGGAAGGAGAGAAATGATGATCAGCCACAATTCCAAAGAACGGATGATGAAGCCGGACCCATCCCCTGACAGAGAGGGGATGGTCTCAGGAAGCAGAAGGAGACAAACATTTTGAATATTCATTTTGTCAGCTCGTACATATTTGTTGCAAAGATTTTCTTTTTCTTTGTTTAAAATTTGTTTCTCAAGGGGGAACGGGAAGGAGAGAAAATAAATGTTGGTGAATTTTAAAAAATAACTTAAAACTAAAAGAAAATTACTTCTCTGAGTTTCAGTTCTAGAAGTTATTAGTGCTGGAAGGTGCCTCCAGCCATAGATAGTCTAATTCCTTCATTTATTTTATAGAGAAGAAGCAGGAGAGCCACTGAGACCAGGGGACTTGATCAAGGTCACTCAAAAGTTAATGACTAGGTGAAGACTTAAACCCAGGCTCCCTTTTCCCATCCCAGACCTCTTCCCATCAGGCTATGGGTTGATTCTTGAATCACATGATCTTTAAGGGCCCTGTGAGCCCTAATGTGGGAGGATTCTATGTAATTGGAGCAAATTGGCCACAGCTGAACGCAGCTGTATAAACTGACATTGGCCAGCTACCCCTCGGCCCCTAGAGTGGAAGCAGAGATAGGAGAGAAAAGAAGCTGGCGACGTTTCAGCCATGGGTCTCTCCCAGGCAGCCTTCACTTAGGAGATGGTTATCTCTGGGGCTTGGGGACAGCTCTGCCTTCTTCAGTTCATCTGGGCCCAGAGAGTTCCCCTTCTCCAGCTGTGATGGGGCTGGGGATGAATAGTCCAGCACCCTCCAAGTGTGGGATGCTTGGAAACAGATGTGCTCTGTCCAGCTGTGGAAGGGGAACTTCACCATCAGCCTTGTTTTTCATGGGGAGATGTGCTTTGTAGAAATGCCTTGGAGTTTTCACAATGGAAGAAGCTATTTCCTCGAGCATCCAAGGTGGTCTCCGTGGTGATGCTTAGAGAGATACTTGTCTTCTGGGGAAGCTTGAGAGAAAATCTTCCTTGGAGAAACAGGACCCATCTCAGAGAGTCCTGGGGTCCTCCAAAAACATCCAGGAAGAGACGCTAACCATTGTGGTCCCCGGCATAGGATTAGCAGGGGTGTAGTTTCTCCTGCACACTGATAAAAGCAAGATCCAGGAACAGCAATTCATTGCTTCACAAACACTGTTGTCTTTATGTAGACAGAGCAAACTGGGTACTGAGCGGCAGTTGACTCAGAGCTGGCTAATTTAACTTGCCAACATTTCTATAATACCTACTATGTGCTACGCCCTTTACAATTATTATCTCATTTGAAAATTTCATTCAGGTCAAAGGAGCCAACGAGCATTCATTAAGCACCTACTATGTGACTATTGTACTAAATATTGAGGATCTAAAGAAAACCCCCAAATCACCCCACAAACAAACACACAAACACACCACACAAAACCAAACCAAACAACAACAAAAATTCCTGCTTCTAAGGAGAGGAGACCGCATGCATATCACGATGTACAAACAAGAGACTGATGGGAAAAATCAGGAGGTCATCTGGGAGAGAAGAGGCAGTAAGATCCGGGAGACTGGAAAAAGCTTTTTTGGAGAAGGTGGATTTAAACTGAGACCTGAAGGAAGTCGGGGAACCCAGAAGGCTGAGATGAAAAAGGAGAATTAAAGGAATGGGGGAGCCCGTTCACAAAACGCTTGGGGTATGGGTGGAGTGGAGTCTTGGGTGGGAAGGAGATTAGGCTGTCTCTGAAGCCACAAAAGGATTGATCTCCCCTGGAAAAGTCTGCAAGTGATGTGGTTTCCCCGGGTGGCTCAGAAGTCATTCAAGTTTCTGCGAAAAAAGAAGAGGGAAGGAATGCTGATTGAAAAGATCAGAGCTCTAAGAAAGTTTGCTGACAATAAATCAAGGGGTGCTGAGGGTACAGCAGAATGCCCCAGGGGATGGGAGCACCTAACATGAGTGTTCCTGGGAAAAGGTGAAGCTGACTCGACAGGAGACTGGATGGCCGATGGGGGAGAAGAAGGGCAGGCTCAATGGGAAAGGGATGAACGAGTCACCTTCTGAAGCAGGATGGAGAACTAATCAGATTACTCGGCCACTCCAGCTGAAGAACTCAATGTGGAACATGGGATTGATTCCTGCTCCTCATCCCGTGACCACTCCTGGACTTTGATGCTCCTTTTCTCTATATTGTTAAGTGTTTTTTCAGTTATACCCACTCTTCAAACCCCATTTGGGGTTTTCCGGCAGAGATACTGGAAAAGTTTCTGTTTCTTTCTCGATCCCATTTAATAAATGAAGAAACTGAGGCCAAGGAGATTCAGTGATTTGCCCAGCTACTGTCAGAGACCAGATTCGAACTCACAGAAATGAATCTGATTCAGGGCCAGTGCCTATCCGATGTGGCGCCACCTAGAGACCTCTTTCCCTGCATTCTTCTCTTGCAAATTTGATTTTCTGCAGGGGGTATTTCTTAGTCCTTCCAGCTACTACTATCTTCCCCTCTAAGATGACTTTTCATCCTCTTTGTAGGTATCTTGCATATACCCATTAATTTGCTTGTTTTCTCCTTTAGAATATAAGCTCCTTGAGGGCAGAAACTGTTTCATTTTGTCTCTGTATCCCACATACCTGACCCATTGTGTAAAAAATCAATCGGTGAACTAGTATTTATTAAAAGTTGATGGTCCCAAGAACTGTGCTGAGCACTGCAGTACAAGTAGAAGAAAAGACAGTCTGCCCTCAAGAAGCTTATATTCTAATGGGGGAAAACCATGCATAAAAGTAGGTGAAAAGTAAAGGAGGAAACAAGGGTACCCAGGATGGATCATGGCGGGCGAACATCTCATGAAACTTGGAGAGGAAGGAGATGTGACTGACCTCCACACATGGACGCTTGGGGTGGCCCAGGCCAAGCCTTGTAGGGACAGAGGATCCTTTCAATGTGTGAGCTCCAGAGCTAGAGTGAGGGTTCTGAGTGAAAAGCTAGGCAGAAGAAATTTGTCGTGTGGCCTGAAGAAGAAATACTCACTTGCTGATTGATTCATTGGCTCCTAACCCAACAAAACTCATAGAATCTGAAGCTAGAAGGGGATTCAGAAGTCATGTGGTCAATCCCTCTCTTTCTGTAGGTGAGAAAAATGCAGCCAAGATTTTTTAATTATGTGTCCAAGAGAGTAAGAGGCAGGTTTTGCACCCAGGTCCTCTTCTAAATCTAGTGCTCTAACCCTAATTCCCCAGCCCTCCATCTCTAAGCTTTGCTGAGATAGGAGAGTGTAGGGCTCAGCAGGTGAGCAAAAATGGTGACCCAGCCCATTTGGATTGTAGAAAAGTGGCTGATTTAGCATGTTTTTTTCCTCTGAAGCATCCTCTCTCCCCTTCTCAACTGCAGGCCCTTTTGGGTTAATTGTAAAAGCCTATTTTAATTTCACTCTGGGTTATATTTTATCTACTGACATCAATCAGCCAAATTCTGAAGCATCGTTCATTCATCATTGCCTCATCCTTCCCTGAAGAGGCCCCAGAAGGGAGAGGCCCTGAAAGCCCTCCATCAGCATCAGGTCTGTCCACTTGTGAGGTGATCGCGGCCCGTCTCCTCGCTGATGTTTTTTGACAGGTCTCAGGTCTCCTGGCAGGCTCCTGGCTCCCAGTGATTCAGAGCTGTCAGCTAATGGAGCTGAAAGGGAATGTTTGTGATGGATTTATAACGGGCAGGTTTTCACTTGATGACCTGGGAAGGGAGATGTGGATGCTATTGAAGCAAAAGCAGACAAGGGATTGGGAAAATGAAATGGAGAGAAGATCTAGATAAGGGGTCAATCCATCAGGGGGCATGATTTGGAGTAGGTCATTGAGTAAGTCATCCTGCACTCAGTTTCCCCATCTGTAAAAAATAAGGGGATCAGGCTAGATGGCTTTGATCTTTCTAGTTAAGAAGTTCTGTCAGATGAAAATGTAATTGGAAAACATTTGACAAAATAAATAAAAATATAGTAAAGCACAGAAAATATTAATATATGGTAATCTAAGTCAATATGCAGCTCCCAGGGATATTTCCATGTGATTTAGTGATATGCAAATTTAAATTTGACCTCATTGCTCTAAGACCCAGCTTCTAAAACTGTGGAACGGGACCCCATAAAACTGGATGAGGGGACCACAAAATTATGGTATATCATCAGGAAATTTTTGATTTATAGAACTATTTTATATACTTATATACCTGAGATCACATGAAAATTTCTCAGGCAAAAAGGGGTCACAAATGGAAAAAGTTTAAGGGATCGTTATTTTGTCTAACATTTTAAAATTTTATTTAACTTTATTTAAAAAATAATGGCACTTTATTTTAACATTTATTTTTAAAACATTTTGATTCTCTTCTCTCTGTTGAGAAGGCACATAATGTAATATGAATTTTACATGGCAAATCATGTAAAACATATTTCCATACTATCTATGTTGGAAAAAAGCAAGAAAAATAAATTAAGTGAAAAAGGTATGTATTGCATTTAGAGTTCATCAGCTAAGATTTTCTTTAATCAATGATTTCTCAAGAATCAATCATGGAGGCAGCTAGGTGGTGCAGTGGATGCACCAGCCCTGAAGTCAGGAGGACCCGAGTTCAAATATGATCTCAGACATGTAATATTTCCATGCTGTGTGACTTTGGGCAAGTCATTTAACCCCAATTGCCTCAGCAAAAATAAAATAAAATAAAAATAAAAATAAAAATAAAAATCAATCAAAAAGATTTGAATTAGTCACTGACTATTTGCCAGGCATTCTGGGATCAGTGACATTCTTATTAATTCTGAAGATGAGCCAAAGGTAAGGAGGGGGGCAAGGGTAGATAGCTAGGATACAGGATGTCAGAGTTAGGATCCAGAGGGACCTTGACATTCTCGAGAACTAGGCTGAAGCTAATAAGATCAAATTCAACAGAGATAAATTTAACAACTTCTGCTTGGGTTCAGAAAATGTGCTTCCCAAGTATAGACTGAGGGTGGGGGGATGTGGCTGGACTGAAGTTCATATGAAAAAAATTGAAGGATTTAACAGATTGCAAGTTCAATGTAAATCAATGGTATAACATGGCAACCAGAACATTTAACCCAGTCTTGTTCTATATTCCAAAAGCCTCCAGGACTCAGGTAAAAATCCTCTGTCAAAGCTCAACTGGAATATTAGGTTTAATTTCAAGAATGACATTTGACTTTTTCAATTTTTTAAAAAAATATTTGCAAGTATTTGTTCATTTATTTTTTAAACATTCATTTAAAAACTTGATTTTCAAATTCTCTTCTACCCTTCCAACCCATAAAGCATAAGATATAATATATCAATTATACATTTGAAATCAGGCAAAAGATATTTCCATTTCATCCATGGTACAAAAATAAAATATAAAAGGAAAAAAAAGAAAAAAAATTTACTTTAATCTGCACTCAGAGTTCATCAGTTATCTTTCTGGAGATAGACAATTTTTTTTATCATGAGTTCACCAGAATTGTCTTGGGTCATTATATTGTCCAGAATAAGTCCCCCATGCTGATCATCATTATAATATTACTGTTACTGTGTACACAGTTCTCCTATTTCTGCTCCCTTCACTTTGTTTCAGTACATAAAAATCTTCCTAGGTTTTCCTGAAATTTCATAATAGTATTCCATCACATACATATGTCACAGTTGTCCAGGCCTTCTCCAATTGATAGACGTCACTTCTATTTCCAATTTTTTACCACCACAAAAAGAGCTACTATAAATAGTTTCACATAAGTGAGTTCTTTTTTCTTTTTTTTATTCCATTTGAGATACAGACCTTCGAATGGTAATCCTGGATCAGGGAGTATGGATAGGTTTGAAACCCTGTTCTTCAGAATGTTTGAACGAGTTCACACTCCATCCACAATGCATTAGTTTATCCACATCCCCTTCATCATTTATCAATTTCCTTTTTTTGTCACGTTAACTAATCTGATAAAATTACTCTCCTTTTAATTTGCATTTCTCTTGTCATTGGTGATTTAGAGCATTTTTTTTCTTTGTGACTATTGATAGCTTTGATTTCTTCTTGTGAAAACTCCCAACCTTATCCTTTGATTGTTTATCAATTGGAGAATAGACATTCCATAAATCCACCAACAATGCATTAGTGTTTTAATTTTTCTACCTCCTCTCTAACATTTGTCTTTCTTCTTTTCTTGACTTTTTATAAATTTGACTCAGTTTTCCAAATATTTGAGAAATGAGGCCTTTATTAGAGAAACTTATTATAAATTGCTCTCTCTCCAAGTTTTGCTACTTCCCTTCTAATTTTGGTTGCATTGGTTTTGTTTGTACTAAACTAATTTAATTTCATTTAATCAAAGTTATTCATTTTACTTCTTGTTATTCTCTTTCTTTCTTTCTTTCTTTCTTTCTTTCTTTCTTTCTTTCTTTCTTTCTTTCTTTCTTTCTTTCTTTCTTTCTTTCTTTCTTTCTTTCTTTCTTTCTTTCTTTCTTTCTTTCTTTCTGTCATAAACTCTTCCCTTATCTATAGATCTGACAGGGAAAATCTTCTATGTGCCCCAATTTGTTTATTGCTTTTCAGCCCTTATGGCTAAATCATACATTCATTTTGACCTTAGCTTGACACACAGTGTGAGATGTTGGTCTGGGCTTAGTTTCTGCCAAATTGCTTTTCGGTTTTCCCAGCAGGAGTTCCATTTTAGAAAGTGTGACTTAGAACAGAGGTGTCAAGTTCAAATGGAAACAGGATCTGCTAAATCATACATTTTAGGCCCTGAAGGTCACATATTGACTTAGTTTTAAAATTTTTATGTATTTTTATTTATTTTGTTAAATATTCTCCAATTACCTTTTAATATCATCCAGGTTCTGCTTGAGAGTATTGATTTAGAGAACTCAGTTTCTGGTTCCTAAACTCTTCTATTGGCATTATTTAAAACTGGATTGACTCTTATAAGTTCGTGGATATCCATTTCTATTTAGGCAGCTTGATATATAAGCAGCTAGGTGGGGCAATAGATAGAAGTAATCAGGAGGACCTGAGTTCTAATCCTGACACAGACACTGTCACTTATCCTTGTTAATACAAAAAAAAAAAAATCAACTTTAGGGAAGATGGACATAGGCATCTATTCATATAAAAAAAATCTAGGAGTTTTCATGGATTTATTGTAACACCTCTTCAGGGATCCCTCTGCCCAATCTTATTTGACCTGGTTGGTTATGAAAAATGGGATTAAAAATGTGACAACCTATCAGAAAGAAGGGAAGGGAGACTAAGTGCTTTTTACAAATACCTCATTTGATCCTCACAAGAACCTTGCAAAGTGGGTGCCATTATCATTCCCATTTTTGCAGAGGGGGAAACTGTGGTAAACAAGGTAAAGTGACTTGCCTAAGGTCACACACCTAGTAAGTGTCTAAAACTGGATTCAATCTCAGGCTCTCTTGAATCTAGGCCCACTGTGCCATTGTGGCACAAGGATTGGAGTGGGATAGACCCCAAACACAATAGGAAACAATGAGTGAAAGGAGCAGAAGAAGCAAGCTTAGATTTGCTATCAGGAGAACTCCTCCCTCCAGAGTTAGTTCAGAATAGAACGGGCAAAGTCACCAAGTGGGACTCCCATTTATTAGGGGGTCTTTAAAAGCTACAAGGTTCTCAAAGGCCCTTTTTATGTCATGAGTTGGATTAGACATGAATTTCCCAAATCCCTTCACGTCTCATTCCTTCTTTCTGTTAATTACCTCCAATTTATCTTGTCTGTTGTTTGATGTTGTCTCCCCCATTGGACTGTGATAGGGAATATTCTTACCTTTCTTTTTATCCCCAGTTCTTAGCCCAGCTTTTAATACATAGCAGATGCTTAATAAATGTGCCTGGATCTGACTTAATGATGTCTCATTCACTTCTGAAGCTTTGAGTTTATATCTTGAGGAATAGCAGCCAATGAAACTAGAACTTTGCCAGGACCTGACCTGTGATTTCACTGGAATGGGCAGCTTGTCCCTTCTCTGTACAGCTAAAAAGAGTTACTCTAAGGGTTTAAAGGACATATCCAGTATATGGAGCTGGAACCCAAACCTTCCGACTTTGTAGTCTCCTCCAAATCCATTGCACCACCCATCTCATGGATTGATCTCAAAGAAATTTTGGAAGGGAAGGAGCCTCCATATTAATGGAAACTTTATGGAAAGATAAGAAGAACACTGTCAGATCACAGAGCATCAAGAGGAAGCTGGGGGTAGTGGCCAACTTGGAGAGAATGGATTCTAAATAAGGATCAAGGTGATGGAGGAGACTGTCAAAGCACTGGCTGGACTTCATCATCAAAAGACTGAAAATAACCAGGTTGATGTTAGGTTAATTATCTTAATCATTTGATACATTTTCCTCTCACTGTGGACTTTGTCTCCACCTCCCCCCTTCCTGCCAATCTCTGTCCATCACTTGCTCAAGGTCCCCTTTCTCCAGGAAGTTTTACCCAGAGTACTCCTTACCTCATATTGTTCATTGAACCACATTTTGTGAGTCACTATTTAGATACCAATCTATCACCATCTTATATTTTATTTTTTTAAATATATTTTCTTCCCCCCTCTTCCTGTCCAATCTCTGTCCATCACTTGCTCAAGGTCCACTTTCACCAAGAAGTTTTACCCAGAGTGCTCCTTACCTCATATTGTTCGTTGCACCACATTTTGTGAGTCACTATTTAGATACCAATCTATCATCAACTTATATTTTATTTTTCAAAATATATTTTCTTCCCCCCTCTTCCTGTCCAATCTCTGTCCATCACTTGCTCAAGGTCCACTTTCACCAAGAAGTTTTACCCAGAGTGCTCCTTACCTCATATTGTTCATTGCACCACATTTTGTGAGCCACTATTTAGATACCAATCTATCATCAACTTATATTTTATTTTTCAAAATATATTTTCTTCCCCCTGGCCTTCCTGCCAATTTCTGTCCATCACTTACTTAAAGTCCCCTTTCAACAGGGAGTTTTTCCCAGAGTGCTCCTTACTTCATATTGTTCATTGCACTACATTTTGTGGGTCATCATTTAAATAATAATCCAGAAGTAACATATTTTATTTTTTAAAATATATTTTCTTCCTCCCACTTCCTGCCAATCTCTGTCCATCACTTGTTCAAGGTCCACTTTCATCAACAAGTTTTACCCAGTGTGTTTCTTCTGTCATATTGCTCATTGCACCACATTTTGTGAATCACTATTTAGATGCCAATCTATTACCAAGTTATATTTTATTTTTTAAATATATTTTCTTTCCCCCTTCCTGCCAATCTCTGTCCATCACTTGTTCAAGGTCCACTTTCACCAACAAGTTTTACCCAGTGTGTTTCTTCCATCATATTGCTCATTGCACCACATTTTGTGAGTCACTATTTAGATACCAATCTATCACCAACTTACATTTTATTTTTTAAAAAATATTTTCTTCCCCCCCACCCCATCCTTCCTGCCAATCCCTGTCTATCACTTGCTCAAGGTTCACTTTTACCAAGAAGTTTTCCCCGGAGTGTTCATTACTTCCTGTTGCTCACTGCACCACATTTTGTGAATCACTATTTACATATCAATTTGTCATCATTTTATATTTTATTTTTTAAAATACATTTTCTCTTTTTTTCTACTTAAATTTTCTAGTTAAGTGGTAAGCTACTTAAAGATAGAGAACAAATCTTCTGTTCTGTTTGTAGGCTGATCAGAGGAGAGGGCAGGGAATAGGCATTTATTATAACTATTTTCTCATTTGATCCTAATCACAATCATGGAAAATAGATTGTATTCTTAGCTGTATAATTATCTACAGCTGAATTTGAACCCAGGTCTTCCTGTCTCCGATCCTAGCAGTGCATCTTTTGTGCCATCCTGATGCATCAGGAGGCTTAGCATGTGATATTCAGGAAGCAAAGCCCAAGATACAAAATTCAGGAAACCTGTCTCTGTTCCCTGGCCAGAGCTTGCTTCCCTCTGGTCTGTTGCCAAAGCCAGTTACGGTCTTCTTTTGCACGTGTGATGGATTTGTTTGTGTACAAGTTTTAACGTCCAAATTAGATTGTAATCCTCCAGAACAGAGTAAGCGTTATTCATCCTTGTTTTTTCCTAGCTGGCAATGGCCCTAGGACACATGATATAAGAAAAGAGCAAGAATAAAGCACTGGAAGCTGGAAGGGACCTAGGAAGACAGAATTTTAGGGCATAGAATGTCAAGCTGGCAGAGCTCTCAGAACAGAGTGTTATAGGGAGGGAGTAGAAAGTTAGAGAGGTAATACTGAAGGTTGGAGCTGGAAGTGTCCTCTTTAGGCAGACTATGAGAGGTGAAAAGGGCCCTCAAGTATTGCACATAGTAGGCTTTTGAGTGTAATGTTATCATCCAGCTTTTTCATCTTATAGCTAACAATAAAAACGGCCAGCGGGTCCAAAAGGTTGCTAGCTTGTGCCCTCTCCCTGTGGGCCCTCTGCTCTGGATGCTGACCTAGAACTGGTTCAATCCTGGGGATTCAGACCTCTCTCCTCAGGCTTGTTGTACTTTCTTTGGAGCTGTGGGGGAGATTAAAGACAGGGGAGGATTCGAGTGTTGGGGCAATCAACCACAGGGAAGAGGCTGGGTAACCTCTAGAAAGGCGTAAGTTCCCTCCCTGCTCCCCAATTTGGAATCCATGGAGCTGTTCCGTGTTGTGTCTGCTAACCATGGGAGACACACTTCTCACTGGCTTTGGAGCCAGAACTGGGAAGTGTTCAAAGGGAACCAGCCAGCCAGGGTGTGGTCATGGGCCAGGTTTTTTCCTGGCTGTGTTTTCCTGGTGAAAGGCAGTGAGAAAGGGGGTCAATTGCTCAGGTCTTGTTCTAAGCAAGATACCTTAAAGTCGTCCCTCTTTTCCAGTTGTCTTTAAAGGGCTTTTTTTTTTGGACCAGTTAATAACCGTTTATTAAGATTAAACAATAACAACAGTCCAGTTCTCAAGAACTTTATATCATTTAATCTCATTGAGAGACACTAAGAGACAGATATACAGAGGCAGAAAGAGGGACAGACAGATGGAGAGAGACAGAAACAAAGACAGAGACAAAAAGAAGAAAAAGTCCCCAATATGTGCCTATTTATTTATTTTGCCAAGGCAATTGGGGTCAAGTGACTTGCCTAGGGTCACACAGCCAGGAAGTGTTAAGTGTCTGAGGTCACATTTGAACTCAGATCCTCCTGAAGTCAGGGCTGATGTTCTATCTACTGCACCAACTAGCAGCCCCTGTGCCTATTTATTTTAAAAATTATACTCAAGGACTACTGTATCCAGTAGACAAAATAAAATTCGGAAAGATGAATCAATGGTGAAATAATATTTGATCCAAGAACCAATAATTACGAAGTCACTGCATTTGATATACTACTTTAGCAGCAATGAGAAGGACACCTTGG
Organism: Sminthopsis crassicaudata; assembly: GCF_048593235.1. NCBI lineage: Eukaryota > Metazoa > Chordata > Mammalia > Dasyuromorphia > Dasyuridae > Sminthopsis > Sminthopsis crassicaudata. The sequence goes on along the minus strand of NC_133620.1, from coordinate 17,191,859 downwards.
ACAGAGAAAAGACGGGTTCTAGAGCTATTTTAAAAGTTCCAGCGAGAGATGAACAAGGGTGAATCGAGAATGTGGGACTGGAAGGAAGGAGTGAGGTGCAAGGAGAAGTGAAGTTAACACCGATTCTCCATTTAGGAGGGTGAGAGTGAAGGGATACCCAAGGTTATCAGTCAGGATGATTTAGGACTGTGGGACCCTCCACAGTGATAGACATTTAGAGAATGGACTGATTGGAAGGGAACAATCGGTAAGGAGATCTGTTATCTGTCACAACCCATTCATATCTTATCGAGGAGGTGTGCCCGAGCCAGCTCAGACCTGTTGGATGGTTTTAGGAGAAGTATAGGATTCAGAAAGTGAGAGTGAAAATGTTTGTAATGAGGATTAAACTTCAAAATGCATTGGGGTACTCTCCTCCCAGTAGGGATCTGATTGTTAAATATTTACCATCATACTCCTGCCTAGTTTAAGTGTAAGACTCTTTCCCCCTCACCCAAAATGAAAAGGGGAAAGGAGCATTTTGGTCACTCATCAAGCAGCCACCGCATGATATGGGGAGGGGAGAGGGGGGAGAGGGCAGAAATTTCTCACTGTCCATCTCTTTGGGGGCTTTTGGGGGGAGTTTCTTTATAATACCCAGCTGAGGAAGGAGGGGAGGGCCAGCTCAGAGAGGGACAATGTCTCCTGCTAAGGGTGGATGTGGCTCCTGATGAGAGAGTCCGGCCCCTCTCCCACTTTCTGATAGATTGATCGCCCCCTCTTGGAGGGGGGGGCCCATATGGCTTCCACTTTGGAGACTACCACTCTCTAGATCATGCTACAATTCAGTCTCTCCCCATCTGTGGGAAGTTTCAGTGAAAAACAACCACATGTAACTCATTAACAAGTTCCTGACCAAGAAGTTATTGCTTGGAAAGAGCTTTCCCCCGGTCAGTGTGACCCGGGAGTCCCGGCGGTATTTCCCAAGAGTCCTTCCTGCTGGTGAGTGGGTAGCTAGAAGGGGCCGTGAGGAAGGATCCTGAGGGTCGTTCTGGGAGGCTGGAACACCCCTTTGGGAAGGAAGGAAGACTTTGTTCCATACGGATCCAATCCATGGCTAGACCCCAGGGAAACAGGGACAAAGGCCCAGAACTGTGACCTTCTTCAGGAGTCCCTCACCCCGGTTATCCCTTTCCTCCAAGGCGATTTTCCCTGGGTACTGTGTAACCACAGGGTCTCCTTGGCTGGAAGGTGACTTTCTGAGGACAGAGACAGACCATTCTGGCCTTTCTTGGCTTGGCTGGCTCAGCACAGTGCCTGGGACACTTGGAAGGCTTCTCACCAGGTCCCTTCCTGCCCTTCACAGCCCCCTTTCCTTACCTATCTTGTGCCCCCATTTCCAGGAGCGTTTTATGTCTGTAATCAGTCCAGTCTTCAAGGCCCCAGTGCACAAGTCACTCATTGATGGATCGCACAGAAAGAACAACACAACATCTGTTTAAGTCCCTCAACCAGTACGTGCCTAACATTCCTCTCGTCAAAGTAAAATTGATCGGCCTTGACCTTGGGCACGCCAGGCTGAGCGCAGGCGCTGCTGGCTTGGGTCCCTCACCCGGGAGAGGTAAATTAACCCTTGGGCCCAGCAGGCTGCCCGGGGCCCGCATGGGGTCATCCTCCGCTGCCCTGTGGAATGAGAGCAATTCACCTTCCACGTTAATCGTGCAGATAAATTATCTCAGACCAAATGGACGGTTTGCCGAGTGACCCACAAAGGGCCTTAAGATCCAGGTCTTGACTGGAGGAACTGAATGTGGGTCACAACTTACCATTCTCACTCTTTTGGTTGTTGTTCACTTTCATTTTGTTTTCTTACTCATTTAAATGAGTAAGAAGTAAAAAAGTAAGTAAAAAAAATTCTTTTTTTTTTTTATCTGATTTCTCTTGTGCAGCAAGAGAATATTGTAAATGTTTACACATATTGGATTTAACATACATTTTAACATGGATAACATATATTGGATTGTTTGACACTAGGGGAGGGGGGGAGGGGAAGGAGGAGAAAATCTGACACATGAGGCTATACAAGGATCAACGTTGTCAAATTATTTGTGCGTAGGTTTTGAAAATAAAAAGCTTTATTAAAAAAAAAAGATTCAGCTATTTATTAGCAGAATATGTGAAGGTAGCCTTATCAGAGCCAGAAGAGTGTATCATTCTTTTTGTAGATGTGGAAACTGAGGCACAGCATGCTTTGATGAGAGGAATAAGCCACGTCCTGGCTGAGGGCCTTGAAGGGATGTCATGCTGCTCATTCGTGCCAGTAACTGCCTTCGGAGCTGGGTTTCTGAGATCCGGGATGTCTCGTCCATGATAGGGAGAGGTTCCAATGGAACCATTTGCTCTTAAGGTTAGTAGGTGACACAGCTAGTACTAGGGGTCTACTATAGGAAAAAGGAGGGACGTTCTAGCCCAACCCCATTATTTTATAGCTTATGAAACTGGACTGTGATAAGAAAAGAAGGCACAGTGAGCCCCACTAAGCGCTACAAAGGCTTCCTTGAGCTGCCTGGAAGCTTCAGGTGTCCCTGCAGGTTCCAGGGCTGAGCTACTAGTAGTGAGGGAGCTGGAAAGGCACATGTAAAAGGGGCAGATTTATCTGTAAACTAATTGTGAATGATATGGAGTGAACGGGGGAAGAGCAGGACACAGAACCTCTGCTCTTGAGCGGGAATAAGCAATTTCTTATTCTTATCCCAGCTTAGAATAAGATTGGGGACTTTCCCATAAGAGAGACTGAGGTAGAAAAGTTCCATCCACCCTTTGCTTTGTCAGCCAGGTGCCCTGAGACCTTTCTAATAACAATAGAGCTGATTAGTAACAAGGAAACATTGACCCAGTATGGTTTCATCAAACACG